>NC_084622.1:11632988-11735488 GCF_033978795.1 Nerophis ophidion
ATTAAATAGCATCCTACTAAGGTTCAAAGATAGTCCGTCTTCTTCTTCTTCTACTTCCATTGGGGTTACACGATGGACATACACACAGTCCACTGGGGGAAAAAAACCTTTGAAAAAATATATTATTATAAAGGTTATTCTTATTTCAACAAAAATCCCAAGGCAACAAAACACAAGTATTAGTGTTCTTATTTTTATCATTAATATATGTATTATCAGTAGTAAAGTAGTATAATATCAGTATCCAATATATGCAACTATATAAATAAGGACTAGCACACACTATACTACCAAAAATACTGTACACGTAAGGTAATATTATTAATACTATTATAGTAATATTGCAACTGAAGAGTGTTTTTGAGATAAGTACGGTCTCATGACTGATTGTTAGGCCAAACAAAACATTTGGTCTTACACGCTAACATTAGCTCAGTGCTAAAAATGGACATAACTTTGTTTTCCAACAATAGATTAAAAGAAAATGAGTGTTGAAAGGCATTGCTGAGAAGAAGAAGAAGGAGAAGGAAAGGTAGGAAGAGAACAAAGTGAAGGAGAAGAAGAAGGAGAAGCAGGAAGAAGATGAGGTGAAGAAGAAGGAGAATAAGAAGAAAGAAAAGTAGGAAGAGGAGGAGGTGAAGAAGAAGAAGGAAAAGAAAAAGAAGAAGAAGATGGAGAGGTAGGAAGAGGAAGAGGTGAATGAGAAGAAGAAGTAAAAGTAGGAAGAGGAGGTGAAGAAGAAGAAAGACAAGTAGGAAGAGGAGGAGGTGGAGGAGAAGACAAAGGAGAAGTAGGAAGAGGAGGAGGAGGAGGAGAAGAAGAGGGAGAAGTAGAAAGAGGACGAGGTGAATGAGAAGAAGGATAAGAAGGAGAAGTAGGAGGAAGAGGAGGTGAAGAAGGAGAAGGAGAAGTAGGAAGAAGGAAGGGAAGGAGAAGTAGGAAAAAGGAGAAGGAGAATTAGGAAAAAGAAGAAGAAGAAGTAGGAAGAAGAGGAAAAAGAAGAAGGAGAAAGTCGGAAGAGGAGGAGGTGGAGGAGAAGGAGAAGGACGGGAAGAAAGAGAATTAGGAAGAAGGAGGAGGAGAAGAAGAAGAAGAAGGAAGGAGGAGGTGGAGAAGTAGGAAGAGGAGGAGGTGAATGAGAAGAAGAAGATGAAGGAGAAGTAGGAAGAGGAAGAGGTGAAGAAGAAGAAGGAGAAGAAGAAGGAGAGGTGAAGAAGAAGAAGGAGAAGTAGGAAGAAGAAGAAAAAGAAGAAAGAGAAAGTAGGAAAAGGAGGAGGTGGAGGAGAAGGAGGAGAAGGAGAAGTATAAGAAAAAGGAGAAAGAGAATTAGAAGAATGAGAAGAAGAAGAAGGAGCAGTAGGAAGAGGAGGAGGTGAAGAAGAAGAAGGAGGAGAAGTAGGAGGAAGAGGAGGTGAAGAAGGAGAAGGAGAAGTAGGAAGAAGGAAGGGAAGGAGAAGTAGTAAAAAGGAGAAGGAGAATTAGGAAAAAGAAGAAGGAGAAAGTTGGAAGAGGAGGAGGTGGAGGAGAAGAAGAAGGACGGGAAGAAAGAGAAGTAGGAAGGAGGAGGAGGAGGAGAAGAAGGAAGGAGGAGGTGGAGGAGAAGGAGAAGTAGGAAGAGGAGGAGGTGAATGAGAAGAAGAAGAAGAAGAAAAAGAAGGAGGAGAAGTAGGAAGAGGTGAAGAAGAAGAAGGAGAAGAAGAAGGTGAGGTGAAGAAGAAGAAGGAGAAGTAGGAAGAAGGAAGTGAAGGAGAAGTAGGAAAAAGGAGAAGGAGAATTGGGAAAAAGAAGAAGAAGGAAAAGTAGGAAGAAGAAGAAGAAGGAGAAAGTAGGAAGAGGAGGAGGTGGAGGAGAAGAAGGAGAAGTAGGAAGAAGGAGGAGAAGGAGAAGTAGGAAGAGGAGGAGGTGAAGGAGAATAAGAAGAAGTAAGAAGAAGAAGAAGGAGAAGTAGGAAGAAGGAGGAGAAGAAGAAGTAGGAAGAAGGAGGTGGAGGAGAAGGAGAAGTAGGAAGAGGAGGAAGTGAAGGAGAAGAAGAAGAAGAAGAAGTAGGAAGAAGGAGGAGGAGAAGAAGTAGGATGCTTACACCGTGGAGGAGGGTGAAGAAAAAAAAATCTCAGCCCGGCTGCCTTGCCTCGTTGAGAAACGTGGCTTCCCTCGGAGACACTGGCGGTCACCACACCCGTGGCCACACCCCTCCGATTTTCAGGTACGACCATATAATCTCACTAAAACACTAGTAACACAATAAGCCATGAATTGATTAACGTGGACCCCGACTTAAACAAGTTGAAAAACTTATTCGGGTGTTACCATTTAGTGGTCAATTGTACGGAATATGTACTGTACTGTGCAATCTACTAATAAAAGTATCAATCAATCAATCAATCAAAGCAGATAAGGGATTTTCTAGAATTATCCTAGTAAATGTGTCAAATAACATCTGGATCGCTCCCATTGCCCTCGTCTTCTTTTTTCTTTCTTTTTTTCCCCCCTAGTCCTTCACTCTCACTTTCCTCATCCACGGTTGGATTGGACCACACACACAAAGTACATTGTATTATGCAGCGATTATTTTGAAAGACAGCCATGACATTATCCATCCATCCATTTTCTACCGCTTATTCCCTTTTGGGGTCGCGGGGGGCGCTGGCACCTATCTCAGCTACAATCGGGCGGAAGGCGGGGTACACCCTGGACAAGTCGCCACCTCATCGCAGGGCCAACACAGATAGACAGACAACATTCACACTCACATTCACACACTAGGGCCAATTTATTGTTGCCAATCAACCTATCCCCAGGTGCATGTTTTTGGAAGTGGGAGGAAACCGGAGTACCCGGAGGGAACCCACGCATTCATGGGGCGAACATGCAAACTCCACACAGAAAGATCCTGAACCTGGGATTGAACCCAGGACTGCAGGACCTTCGTATTGTGAGGCAGACGCACTAACCCCTCTGCCACCGTGAAAGATTGTGTTTCGAAGAGGGTCCCTTGCGAAGGGCAGAGATGGGCATCGCCACCACCCGTCGACTGGTGCTAAAGAAAGGTGCGGGGCCGACGTTCAGGTTGTACAGGTAGACCATATAATCTCACTAAAACACTAGTAACACAATAAACAGATAAGAGATTTTCCAGAATTATCCTAGTAAATTTGTCTAATAACATCTGAATTGCTCCCACTGTATAGTCTTTTTTTTTCTTTCTAGTCCTTCACTCTCTCTTTCCTCATCCACGAATCTTTCATCCTCGCTCAAATTAATGGGGAAATCGTCGCTTTCTCGGTCCGAATCGCTCTCGCTGCTGGTGGCCATGATTGCAAACAACGTTCAGATGCGAGGAGCTCCACAACCCGTGATGTCACGCACACATCGTCTGGTATTTCTAGTACAAACAAGGCTTTTTTATTAGCGACCAAAAGTTGCGAACTTTATCGTGGATGTTCTCTACTAAATCCTTTCAGCAAAAATATGGCAATATCGCAAAATGATCAAGTATGACACATAGAATGGACCTGCTATCCCTGTTTGAATAAGAAAATCTCATTTCAGTAGGCCTTTAGAGCAGGAGTAGGGAACCTATGGCTCTAGAGCCAGATGTGGCTCTTTTGATGACTGCATCTGGCTCTCGGATAAATCTGAGCTGACATTCCTTAACACGATAAGTAATGAATGATTCCACTTGTAATCACAGTGTTAAAAATAATGTTCAAAATATAAAACATTCTCATGTTTTTTCATGTTCAAGAAGTTGCGTTAATGGTAAGTAGTAATTTATTTATTATTGGTTAGTGTGGAGCTTGGGGATTCTTCAGACAACCAAGCACCGACATGAGAGCCCTTTTCCAGGGTTACGTTATGGTTTTATTTTTCAATAAGTCTCTCAGTTGCTTTCCTGCAATTGTATTTTTCTCTCTCGCTCGCGCTCTGGCTCCAGCCTCCACCCCGTCTCTCCTCCTGGCTGCTGCTTATAACAGAGCGACAGGTGATTAGATAACAAGGCCCAGGTGGGCCTTCTACGCACCTGTCGCTGATTTTGAGGCCGGTCCTGGGACACCCAAGTTTGCTGCAGGCCCACAGGCCACTCCCCCACCACAGTTAGCTTCAGAATAACAATGTTATTACAAAGAATAAGAGACATATTATACTCTAGAAATGTTGGTCTTACTTAAAAATGCATGTGTTTAGTTGTGTTCAGTGTTATAAAAATATTATATGGCTCTTACGGATATACATTTTTAAATACTTGGCTTTCATGGCTCTCTCAGCCAAAAAGGTTCCCGACGCCTGCCTTAGAGTGACATGTTACCAAATAAACTGCTGGTCCTGTAACGTTTCAAGAACAAAAACTATTGAAGAGCAACACTCCACTATAGTCCTGATGCAGACAAGGAAAGCTCCATTTCTCCTCTCCTCTCTCTCCAGCTTTCTCTTTCCTACGCGATGCACTATCACTTACCTCGTTAGCATGTAACCAGAACCCCCTCCAATAGTCAACCATCTGTGACCTTCTCATAACATCTTGGCCACAGCTCTGTGGTCAGATCAAGTCACTAATTAATGGCATTGAGGTGTACGGTAGGCGTAGTATTAACCGACCCCAGATCAGGGGGGGTAACCAGAGTCCTGTCTGGAACCATGCGCAATGCCTCTGAGTCGGTCCAAAGAAACCAGGAACTACCTGAGTAATGAGAAACCTGTCACTGGCGGCAGGACGAAGGGGTTATTCCGTTAGGACGGTCTGAGAGAATGACGTGGACACTGGAGTTTTCCTGCGAGTTCCGGAAAACGTTTTTTGAAAGATGCTCTTCTGGGATGAAGACAGCTTCACTTACCATTTTCTAAAAAATCTATTCCCCTTTGCAAGGATTACCTGCCCAATGTAGGGCCATGGACTAGAAACCTGGTTTTGACCGGATATTCCACCATGCATGGATTGCCTTGCTCATCCCTTGCCCACTGTTTTGGTAGCCCGTCTGAAGCTAACGTCGATGCAGATACTTCTGAAGACCCCGACCGTTCCCCAAATCATCACCATGGACCTTCGGTAGCTGTAACAGTCCAGCCCGAGGCCCCTTCAAGCAACCCCAAGCGTCACTCCACCAGAGGAAGCAATGGTACAGAGTCTATCTGCAAGGACAAAGATGATAATCCGTGCTCTGAGTCTCCTCCGTCTCGCTTGTCCCTGAGCTCAGATGAGGATTTTGGTCCTGAGCCGGAGCTCAAATACCCTCAAATCCCCAGGCCCTCCATTATTATGAGACACTTCAAGGTAAACCTACTATACCTGGGATTGTATCTGATTAGACAAGTCAATCAGGTCGGAATAAACGGGACAAGAGAAGGACCACAAACCTGTAGAGAGGTAGCAGGATGTAAACAGAGGTAGCAATATTTTATTTTTAACATGCTAAACAAAGTCACTTTCCGGAACATCGTTAGTACGTGTGTTTACCTTTTTTTTTAATTGAAAAAGAAAATGATGAAGGATGTATACTAATTAGGGCTGTCTTCGGCGAAGGATATTCACAGTCAAATCTGATTCGTTAATGGTCAATCGTCGTTAATCGGTCATCGTTACTTGGCCAAATGTTGTTAATTGGCCAATTCGTTAATTGGTCATCGTCAAAGACTATTCAGGTGTTCCAAAGAAATAAACAAATCTGCGGTTCCCTCCAAGGTTTCTCATTGTCATCCCATTGGGTTGACTTTTTCCTTGCCCTGATGTGGGATCTGAGCCCAGGATGTCGTTGTGGCTTGTGCAGCGCTTTGAGACACTCGTGATTTAGGGCTATATAAGTAAACGTTGATTGACATTGATTGATGTGTAATGCATCATGTTGCACGAATGCATGTGTGATGCATCATGTTGTATGTATGCATGCAGGTGTGATTCATCATGTGTTATGCATGCATGTGTAATGCATCATGTTGCACGAATGCATGTGTGATGCATCATGTTGTATGTATGCATGCAGGTGTGATTCATCATGTGTTATGCATGCATGTGTGATGCATCATGTTGTATGCATGCATGTGTGAGGCATCATGTTGTAATCATGCATGTGTGATGCATCATGTTGTATGATGTATGCATGCATGTGTGATGCATCATGTTGTATGCATGCATGTGTGATGCATCATGTTGTGAGCATGCATGTGTGATGCATTATGTTGTATGCATGCATGTATGATGCTTCATGTTTTATGCATGCATGTGTGATGCATCATATTGTATGCATGAATGTGTGATGCATCATGTTGTATGCATGCATGTGTGATGCATCATGTTGTATGCATGCATGTGTGATGCATCATGTTGTATGTATGCATGCATGTGTGATTCATCATGTTTTATGCATGCATGCGTGATGCATCATGTTGTATGCATGAATGTGTGGTGCATTATGTTGTATGCATGCATGCATGTGTGATGCATAATGTTGTATGCATGCATGTGTGATGCATCATGTTGTATTAATGCATGTGTCATGCATCATGTTGTATGCATGTATGTGTGATGGATCATGTTGTATGCATGCATGTGTGATGCATCATGTTGTGTGCATGCATGGGTGATGCATCATGTTGTATGCATGCATGTGTGATGCTTAATGTTTTATGCATGCATGCATGTGTGATGCTTCATGTTTTATGCATGAAAGTGTGATGCATCACGTTGTATGCATGCATGGGTGGTGCATCATGTTGTATGCATGCATGCGTGATGCATCATGTTGTGAGCATGCATGTGTGGTGCATTATGTTGTATGCATGCATGTGTCATATATCATGTATGCATGCATGTGTGATGCATCATGTTGTATGCATGCATGTGTCATGTATCATGTTGTGTACATGCATGTGTGATGCATCATAATGTATGCAGGCATGTGTGATGCATCATGTTGAATGCATGCATGTGTGATGCATCATGTTGTACGCATGCATGTGTGATGTATCATGTTGTAAGCATGCATGTGTGATGCATTATGTTGTAAGCATGCATGTGTGATGCATCAAGTTGTATGCATGCATGTGTGATGCATCATTTTGTATGCATGCATGTGTCATGTATCATGTTGTATGCATGCATGTGTGATGCATCATGTTGTATGCATGCATGTGTGATGCATCATGTTGTATGCATGCATGTGTGATATCATTGATGACAATGTTATTACCATTAATCAGTATGGAACTTCTACAGTTGGTATAAATAATGATAATAATAAAAGAAAATCAACATCTTTTCCAGGAGGGAAAAAGTTGATGTAATACATTCAAATTCCACAAGAGGGCAATATAACCCAAACTTTGTCATCTTGGTTGAGGCGTCAGTTTAAACGATGGCGGAATTCCCTTTTTTCCTTTTCTTTTTTTTTAATAAAAACAACACGTCGTCAGATTTGGAGTAACGCTCTCTCTCATTTACTGAACGTCTTTAAAATGTGTCCATGGTGTCTTTTACAATGTTTTTTTTTTTCAATCTGTCATGTGTGCAATAAGTAAATAAGACTCTCTGTCTATCAGATTACTTTCCATACATAAATAAGAATAAAATACCAAACTAGATGAGGCAATTCCTAAGGGAATCGCGTGTGAATTATCCAATGTTGAAGTTCAACTGAAATCCTGTATTTATTTTTTTATTTTTTTTAATTATTGCAGAAGATCACACTATTCCTGAACAGGCTGAATATTTTCAAGTTGGAACAATTTTAATCAGATTAAATATGTGGGGATTTGTGGAACTTTGAAGAATGTCCCATTCATTTCAATGGGAATTTCCCCAAAAATTGGGAATTTCGTGAAAAGAGGAAATTTTTATTGAAAATGGTAACAAACTTGACTGAGTTGAAATAGTTGGTGTTGGTTTTTTTCAAATCTGTGGAGAAATCTTGAAGTAGTAACATGTTGAATTGAGAAATGATATTACGGAATTTTCTGGAATTTCGGGAAAACCGGGAATTTTTCCAGGTCAAAAAACATATTGGTCTTTTTTCCTGATTAAGATGAATGTTTTAGTGGTGGAACGGTTGAAATGTGTTGAAAAATGTGGAAGGAGTAGTCGCCAGAAAAGGGGTGGAAATAGGGCTTAGGAAAAGCAGGAATTCTGAAAATCCTGGATTTTTTTTTAACTTGGAAAAAGAATGGTTTAAAATTCCAAGATGGTGGAATGTGTTGAAGGTGGAATGGTTTGAAAGAGTTGAAAAATATGGAAATGGGGAAGGTTTTAAAAAGGGCCAGTTCATTTTGAATGGGAAAAATGTCCCGGAAAACCTGGAGTTCAGGGAAATCTAGGAATTTTTGGAATTTTTCAAGGGAAAGTCTGCGATTCCCGAATAGGCTGAACAGTTCGAAGCTGGAACGGTTTGAATCTCGCCAAAATGTGGGAGTTGTGGAACTTTGAAGAATGTCCCATTCATTTCAATGGGAATTTCACACAAAATTTGGGAATTTTGTGAAAAGCGGAAATTTTATTAAAAATGGTAACACACTTGAATGGTCTGAACGAGTTGAAATGTTGGAATTTTTCAAGTGGGTGGAGAAATCTTGAAGTAGTAAAATGTTGAATTGAGAAATGGTATTACGGAATTGTTGAATTGAGAAATGGTATTACGGAATTGTTGAATTGAGAAATGGTATTGCGGAATTTCCTGGAATTTTTCCAGGTCAAAAAACAATTTGTTTTTTTGTCCTGATTAAGAGGAATGATTTGATGGTGGAACAGTTTAAATCTGTTGAAAAATGTGGAAGGAGTTGTCGCCAGAAAAAAGGGTGAAAATAGGACTTTGGAAAAGCAGGAATTCTGGAAAATCCTGGAATCTTTTTGAAACTGGGAAAAAAATGTGTAAATTGTGTAAATTTCCAGGATTGTGGAATGTGTGGAAGGTGGAATGATTTGAATAGGTTGAAAAATATGGAAATGGTGAAAGTTTGAAAAATGGCCAGTTCATTTTGAATGGGGAAAAAGTCCCGAAAAACCTGGAGTTCTGGGAAATCTGGGAATTTTTTTGAATTTTTAAAGGGAAATTCTGCCATTCCCGAATAGGCTGAACAGTTTAAAGTTGGAACGCTTTGAATCCCATGGAAAATGTGTTGGTTGTGGAATTTTGGAGAATGTCCCATTCATTTCATTGGGAATTTCACCCAAAATTTGGGAATTTCGTGAACAGCAGGAATTCAATTAAAAATGGTAACAAACTTGAATGGTCTGAATGAGTTGAATCAGTTGATGTTGGAATTTTTCAAGAAATCTTGAAGTAGTAAAATGTTGAATTGAGAAATGGTATTACGGAATTTCCTAGAATTTCGGGAAACCCCGGAACTTGTCCAGGTCAAAAAATAACTTGGGTTTTTTGTCCTGATTAAGCGGAATGTTTTGACAGTGGAACGGTTGAAATGTGTTGAAAAATGTGGAAGGAGTAGTCGCCAGAAAAAATGGTGGAAATAGGGCCTAGGAAAAGCAGGAATTCTGAAAATCTTGGATTTTTTTTTAACTTGGAAAAAGAATAGTTTAAAATTCCAGGATGGTGGAATTTGTTGAAGGTGGAATGGTTTGAATAGGTTGAAAAATATGGAAATGGTGAAGGTTTTAAAAATGGCCAGTTCATTTTGAATGGAAAAAATGTCCTGGAAAACCTGGAGTTCTGGGAAATCTAGGAATTTTTGGAATTTTTCAAGTGAAAGTCTGCGATTCCCGAATCAGCTGAACAGTTTGAAGCTGGAACGGTTTGAATCTCATAAAGAATATGGGAGTTGTGGAACTTTGAAGAATGTCCAATTCATTTCAATGGTACTTTCCCAAAAAATTGGGAATTTCGCGAAAAGAGGGAATTTTATTGAATATGGTAACAAACTTGAATGAGTTGAAATAGTTGGTTTTTTGTTTTTTTTCAAATCTGTGGAGAAATCTTGAAGTAGTAACATGTTGAATTGAGAAATGATATTACGGAATTTTCTGGAATTTCGGGAAAACCGGGAATTTTTCCAGGTCAAAAAACATCTTGGTGTTTTGTCCTGATTAAGATGAATGTTTTAGAGGTGGAACGGTTGAAATGTGTAGAAAAAGGTGGAAGGAGTAGTCGCCAGAAAAAGGGTGGAAATAGGGCTTAGGAAAAGCAGGAATTCTGAAAATCCTGGATTTTTTTTAACTTGGAAAAAGAATTGTTTAAAATTCCAGGATGGTGGAATTTGTTGAAGGTGGAATGGTTTGAAAGAGTTGAAAAATATGGAAATGGGGAAGGTTTTAAAAAGGGCCAGTTCATTTTGAATGGGAAAAATGTCCCGGAAAACCTGGAGTTCTGGGAAATCTAGGAATTTTTGGAATTTTTCAAGAGAAAGTCTGCGATTCCCGAATCAGCTGAACAGTTTGAAGCTGGAACGGTTCGAATCTCATAAAAAATGTGGGAGTTGTGGAACGTTGAAGAATGTCCCAATCATTTCAATGGGAATTTCCCCAAAAATTGGGAATTTCGTGAAAAGAGGAAATTTTATTGAAAATGGTAACAAACTTGAATGAGTTGAAATAGTTGGTGTTGGAGTTTTTCAAATCTGTGGAGAAATCTTGAAGTAGTAACATGTTGAATTGAGAAATGGTATTACGGAATTTTCTGGAATTTCGGGAAAACCGGGAATTTTTCCAGGTCAGAAAACATCTTGGTCTTTTGTCCTGATTAAGAGGAATGTTTTGACAGTGGAATGGTTGAAATGTGTTGAAAAATGTGGAAGGAGTAGTCGCCAGAAAAAGGGTGGAAATAGGGCTTAGGAAAAGCAGGAATTCAGAAAATCCTGGATTTTTTTTTTAATTTGGAAAAAGAACGGTTTAAAATTCCAGGATGGTGGAATGTGTTGAAGGTTTGAATAGGTTGAAAAATATGGAAATGGTGAAGGTTTTAAAAAGGGCCAGTTCATTTTGAATGGGAAAAATGTCCCGGAAAACCTGGAGTTCTGGGAAATCTAGGAATTTTTGGAATTTTTCAAGAGAAAGTCTGCGATTCCCGAATCAGCTGAACAGTTTGAAGCTGGAACGGTTCGAATCTCATAAAAAATGTGGGAGTTGTGGAACGTTGAAGAATGTCCCAATCATTTCAATGGGAATTTCCCCAAAAATTGGGAATTTCGTGAAAAGAGGAAATTTTATTGAAAATGGTAACAAACTTGAATGAGTTGAAATAGTTGGTGTTGGAGTTTTTCAAATCTGTGGAGAAATCTTGAAGTAGTAACATGTTGAATTGAGAAATGGTATTACGGAATTTTCTGGAATTTCGGGAAAACCGGGAATTTTTCCAGGTCAAAAAACATCTTGGTCTTTTGTCCTGATTAAGAGGAATGTTTTGACAGTGGAATGGTTGAAATGTGTTGAAAAATGTGGAAGGAGTAGTCGCCAGAAAAAGGGTGGAAATAGGGCTTAGGAAAAGCAGGAATTCAGAAAATCCTGGATTTTTTTTTAATTTGGAAAAAGAACGGTTTAAAATTCCAGGATGGTGGAATGTGTTGAAGGTTTGAATAGGTTGAAAAATATGGAAATGTTGAAAGTTTGAAAAATGGCCAGTTCATTTTGAATGGGAAAAATGTCCCGGAAAACCTGAAGCTCTGGGAAATCTTGGAATTTTTGGAATTTTTCAAGGGAAAGCCTGCGATTCCCGAATAGACTGAACAGTTTAAAGTTGGAACGCTTTGAATCGCATGACAAATGTGGGAGTTGTGGAACTTTGAAGAATGTCCCATTCATTTCAATGGGAATTTCACACAAAATTTGGGAATTTTGTGAAAAGCGGAAATTTTATTAAAAATGGTAACAAACTTGAATGGTCTGAACGAGTTGAAATGTTGGAATTTTTCAAATGGGTGGAGAAATCTTGAAGTAGTAAAATGTTGAATTGAGAAATGGTATTACGGAATTGTTGAATTGAGAAATGGTATTACGGAATTTCCTGGAATATTTCCAGGTCAAAAAATTTTTTGTTTTTTGTCATGATTAAGAGGAATGATTTGACGGTGAAACAGTTTAAATCTGTTGAAAAATGTGGAAGGAGTTGTCACCAGAAAAAAGGGTGAAAATAGGACTTTGGAAAAGCAGGAATTCTGGAAAATCCTGGAATTTTTTTGGAACTGGGAAAAAAATTGTGTAAATTTCCAGGATTGTGGAATGTGTTCAAGGTGGGATGGTTTGAGTAGGTTGAAAAATATGGAAATGGTGAAAGTTTGAAAAATGGCCAGTTCATTTTGAATAGGAAAAAGGTCCCGGAAAACCTGGAGTTCTGGGAAATCCGGGAATTTTTGGAATTTGTAAAGGGAAATTCTGCCATTCCCGAATAGGCTGGACAGTTTAAAGTTGGAACGCTTTGAATCGCATGAAAAATGTGTGAGTTGTGGAGATTTGAAGAATGTCCCATTCATTTCATTGGGAATTTCAACCAAAATTTGGGAATTTCGTGAACAGCATGAATTTCATTAAAAATGGTAACAAACTTGAATGGTCTGAATGAGTTCAAATAGTTGGTGTTGGATTTTTTCAAGAAATCTTGAAGTAGTAAAATGTTGAATTGAGAAATTGTATTACGGAATTTCCTGGAATTTCGGGAAAACCCGGAACTTGTCCAGGTCAAAAAACAACTTAGGTTTTTTGTCCTGATGAAGAGGAATGTTTTGACGGTGGAACGGTTGAAATGTGTTGAAAAATGTGGAAGGAGTAGTCGCCAGAAAAAATGGTGGAAATAGGGCTTCAGAAAAGCAGGAATTCTGAAAATCCCGGATTTTTTTTTAACTTGGAAAAAGAATGGTTTAAGATTCCAGGATGGTGGAATTTGTTGAAGGTGGAATGGTTTGAGTTGGTTGAAAAATATGGAAATGTTGAAAGTTTGAAAAATGGCCAGTTCATTTTGAATGGGAAAAAATGTCCCAGAAAACCTGGAGTTCTGGGAAATTTGGGAATTTTGGGAATTTTTCAAGGGAAAGTCTGCGATTCCCGAATAAATTGAACAGTTTAAAGTTGGAACCATTTGAATCGGGTGAAAAATGTGGAAGGTAGACCACGCCAAAATCTGGAGAAGAAGAAGAATAATAAATAGATGAATTTTGGTGTAGAAAACCAATGCTTTGGAACATTCACACAATCAAATGTCGCACATTTATAAAGCTACGCCCTCAAGGAGATGATCAATAATGCTGATCATCAGTGAATCATGGGCGTGGAAGGGAATCCTGGAAATGACGCTGTCTACTTAGTGAGAGATGGAGCACATGTTGACACATCAGGATGGAAAACATGGAAAAATACATACTTTAATTAATCATTTTCATTCATTCATATGGTTTTTCTCCTCACTTTAACAGTCAAATGTTGGCTGGCAATGAATACAGCATCACAGGTTCAATTGTTTAATTGTGCTAAGAGTGTGAATATTGATCTGTGACCTGACCCCGAGTGTGCAGGTGCACCTTTGATGCAGAGGCAAGACCTGAATGATCTCTTATCTGTTATCGAAATATAGTAGTCACAGTGATATGGTCCACAGAAGAATGTGCGATGATAAGCAAAGGAGCAAATCCTTCAGTGTGGCTTTTGCACACACACACACACACACACACACACACACACACACACACACACACACACACACACACACACACACACACACACACACACACACACACACACACACACACACAGGTTATCATCTGGAATGGGGACCAAGTTTTTGTTCATGACTTGTGGGGACCACCCATTCTACAGGTTGTGGAGGCATAAAAAAATTCAGTAAAATTGCCGTTGCCCAGTTAGCTCATACATGTCTTTAAATCTCTGGAATGATGAAGTAATGTGCTGACCATTCTTACTCGGGATCCTGGGGAAAAAGAGTTAATATGGTTCATGGGGACCAAATTTTAAAAAATTTGCATAATTCACACAAACACACACAGGAAAAATGTTTTAAGGGCCAAAGCTTAAAAATCACTTAGACATCCTCAGAATGGATCTGATTATCATTTAAAAAGGTTCCCCTTTCGGGAACCTGTTTTTTTTGTCCCCATACCGTCAGAGGTCCCCTAAAGGTGACTGTGTAAACAGAGCAATGTCCCCATCAAGTAAGCATTGGCAAAACACACACACACACACACATACACACACACACACACACACACACACACACACACACACACACACACACACACACACACACACACACACACACACACACACGCACACACACACACACACTCATGCTGGTTATCATTTGGAATGGGCACCAAGTCTTTGTTCGTGACTTGTGGGGACCACCTTTTCTACAGGTTGTGGAGGCATACGAAAAATGAGATCAAAGGGCCACTGCCCAGTTAGCTCATACACGTCTTTAAATCTCTGGATTGATGAAGTAATCTGCTGATCATTCTTACTGGGGACTCTGAGGAAAAAGAGTAAATATGGTTCATGGGGACCAATTTTAAATAATTTTGCTTAATTCACACCAACATACACAGTAAACATGTTTTATGGGCCAAAGCTTAAAAATCACCTAGGCATCTTCAGAGTGCATCTGACTATCATTTTAAAAATGTTTCCCTTTTGTCCCCATACCGTCAGAGGTCCCCTAAAGGTGAGTGTGTAAACAGAGCGATGTCCCCATTACGTCAGAATTGCCAGAACACACACACACACTCGCACACACTCACAGGGGGTAGTAAAAGATAACTGCCATTAAGCAAACAGCAAGGTGGTTTTAGCAGACGGCATAGAACATAGTCTCTCCCCTGTGGAACATTGATATCAGAGCATGGTGTTCCTCGTGAAACCACCTCAGCTACATTCCCATGATGCCACAGTTGCCTTAGGTGGTTTTGTGGAGACATTTTGCAGAGAAAGTAGATGTCATTGTAGCACCGCAGTTGGGGTAGGTGTTTGTTTTTGGTATTTAAAGTGTCTTTTAACATATTCACTACTCATGACTTGGCAATTTTGCTTACTTGTTCTTGAGCTCATTATTATTATTATTATTATTAATAACAGTATAATTTTCTGGTTGTGTAAAAATTGGGCACATGGAGTTTAATGTTTAAATACATTTGTATTGCTTTTTTTCGCATTTTCTCGGAAATCAAATTGTCATGTCTCTGTGGCGCAATCGGTTAGCGCGTTCGGCTGTTAACTGAAAGGTTGGTGGTTCGAGCCCACCCAGGGACGCTTCCCCTTTACCTACTTAGTGGCCTAGTGGTTAGAGTGTCCGCCCTGAGATCAGTAGGTTGTGAGTTCAAGCCCGGGCCGAGTCATACCAAAGACTATAAAAATGGGAGCCATTGCCTCCCTGCTTGGCACTCAGCATCAAGGGTTGGAATTGGGGTTAAATTGCCAAAAATGATTCCCGGGTGCGGCACCGCTGCTGCCCACTGCTCCCCTCACTTCCAAGGGGGTGATCAAGGGAATGGCGTCTAATGAAGAGGACAAATATTCACCACACCTAGAGTGTGTGTGACAATCATAGGTACTTGATATTGAGTAAAAAAAAAAACAAATTTTTGTGTTTGCAAACCTTACAAAAGCATTTGTTTCAAGTAAAACTCACAAAGATACATGATTTCAGGCACGATTAGCCATTTTACATGTTTGGTTTAGGAGTTATGTTTAAATAACTGTTATTTGGAGTGTGACAGTATACTGTCATATTGGGTAAAAACACAATTTTGTATTTGCAAACCTTACAAAAACAACAGATTCTAGTACAACTCACATAGATACAATAATACAGACATTATTAGACATATTGCATGTTTGGTTTTGGAGTTATTTTTATATAACTTTCATATTTAGTACGACCATACTGTCATATTATCATGTCTTTGTGATCATGTTTTGTTTAGTTGTGTTAGATTACTTCAAGACTCCATTAGTTCCTGTTTTTTCACTCCATTGTTTTGTTTCCATGCCTACCAATCAGTTCACCTGTCTCTGATTGGTGTTCGGCCGCTCACGTGCAACCCGAGCACTAATCAGAGGCAGGTGAACACAATTTGCAACCATGGCAACCAAAACAAACTCAGGCAGGTGCACAAAATGGAACTAAAGGAGTCTTAAACAAAACAGAACATAACTAAACAAAACATGATCACAAGACATGACACATATGGAGTAAAAAAAACATTTTTATGTTTTTGAGCTCATTATAATTATCATTATCATAAATTTTTGGTTGCGTAAAAATTGGGACACATGGAGTTTAATGTTTGAATACATTTGTATTGTTTTTTTCGCATTATCTCGGAATTCTAAGAACATTATTGTTATATTGAGTAAAAAAAACAAATTTTTGTGTTTGCAAACCTTACAAAAGCATGTGTTTCTAGTAAAACTCACAAAGATACGTGATTTCAGGCATAATTGGCTATTTTGCATGTTTGGTTTAGGAGTTATGTTTATATAACTGTCATATTGAGTGTGACAGTTATACTGTCATATTGGGTAAAAAGCTAATTTTGTATTTGCAAACCTTACAAAAAACAACTGATTCTAGTAAAACTCACAAAGATACATGATTTCAGGCTTTACTAGACATTTTGCATGTTTAGTTTAGGAGTTAGGTTTAAAAAACTGTCATATTGAGTGTGACAGTTATTCTGTCATATTGGGTAAAAAGCTAATTTTGTATTTGCAAACCATACAAAAAAACAACTGATTCTAGTAAAACTCACAAAGATACATGATTTCAGGCATTATTGGCCATTTTGCATGTTTGGTTTAGGAGTTATGGTTCAATAACTGTCATATTGAGTGTGACAGCATACTGTCATATTGGGTAAAACACAATTTTGTATTTGCAAATTATACAAAAAGCCCCTGATTCTAGTACAACTCACATATATACAATAATACAGACATTATTAGACAGATTGCATATTTGGTTTTGGAGTTATTTTTAAATAACTTTCATATCTAATATGACCATTATACTGTCATATTGAGTAAAAAACAACACATTTTTGTGTTTTTGTCATTTTAGAGCTCATGGTTATTATCATTATCATAATTTTTTGGTTATGTAAAAATTAGGGCAGATGGAGTTTAATGTTTGAAAACATTTGTATTACTATTTTCGCATTATCTCGGAATTCTAAGAACATCAGTGTCATATTGAGTTAAAAAAAACAAATTTTTGTGTTTTCAAACCTTACAAAACCTTTTTTTTTTCCAAGTAAAACTCACAAAGATACATGATTTCAGGCATTATTAGACATTTTGCATGTTTGGTTTAGGAGTTAGGTTTAAAAAAACTGTCATATTGAGTGTGACAGTTATACTGTCATATTGGGTAAAACGCTAATTTTGTATTTGCAAACCTTACAAAAAAAACAACTGATTCTAGTAAAACTCACAAAGATACATGATTTCAGGCATTATTAGACATTTTGCATGTTTGGTTTAGGAGTTAGGTTTAAAAAACTGTCATATTGAGTGTGACAGTTACACTGTCATATTGGGTAAAAGCTAATTTTGTATTTGCAAACCTTACAAAAAAAAATGATTTTAGTAAAACTCACAAAGATACATGATTTCAGGCATTATTGGCCATTTTGAATGTTTGGTTTAGGAGTTATGTTTCAATAACTGTCATATTGAGTGTGACAGTGTACTGTCATAATGAGTAAAAACACAATTTTGTATTTGCAAACTATACAAAAAGCCCCTGATTCTAGTACACCTCACATAGATACAATAATACAGACATTATTAGACAGATTGCATATTTGGTTTTGGAGTTATTTTTATATAACTTTCATATCTACTATGACCATTATACTGTCATATTGAGTAAAAACAACAACATATTTTTGTGTTTTTTTCGTTTTAGAGTTCATTGTTATTACCATTATCATATTTTTTTGGTTATGTAAAAATTGGGGCGGATGGAGTTTAATGTATGAAAAAAAAATTATTACTTTTTTCGCATTATCTTGGAATTCTAAGAACATCAGTGTCATATTGAGTAAAAAACAAACAAATTTTGGTGTTTTCAAACCTTACAAAAGCATTTTTTTCAAGTAAAACTCACAAAGATACATGATTTCAGGCATTATTAGACATTTTGCATGTTTGGTTTAGGAGTTAGGTTTAAAAAACTGTCATATTGAGTGTGACCGTTATACTGTCATATTGGGTAAAAAGCAAATTTTGTATTTGCAAACCTTACAAAAAACAACTGATTCTAGTAAAACTCACATAGATACTATAATAGAGGCATTATTAGAAATATTGCATGTTTGGTTTTGGAGTTATTTTTATATACTGTCATATTGAGTAAAAAAAACAATTTTTTATGTTTTTGTCATTCTTGAGCTCATTATTATTATTATTATTATCATCATGTTTTGGTTGTGTAAAAATTGGGGCACATGGAGTTTAATGTTTGAATACAATTGTATTACTTTTTTCGCATTATCTCGGAATTCTAAGAACATAAGTGTCATATTGAGTAAAAAAGAAACAATTTTTTTGTGTTTTCAAACTTTACAAAAGCATTTTTTTCAAGTAAAACTCACAAAGGTACATGATTTCAGGCATTATTGGCTATTTTGCATGTTTGGTTTAGGAGTTATGTTTATATAACTGTCCTATTGAGTGTGACAGTCGTACTGTCATATTGGGTAAAAAAGTAAGTTTTGTATTTGCATATTGAGTAAAAACACAATTTTCTATTTGCAAAGCTTAAAAAGCCCCGGGTTCTAATACATTTTGCACAAATACAATAATACAGGCATTATGAGACATATTGAATGTTTGGTTTTGGAGTTAGGTTAATGTAACTTTCATACTGTCAAATTGAGTAAAAAAAAACGCATTTGTATGTTTTTGTCGTTTTTGAGCTCATTATTTTTATTATTAGTATTATCATAATTTTTTGGTGGTGTAAAAATTATGGAACATGGCCCAAGCTGTTTGTTTACATGCTTTTTGTATTTCTCTTTGCTATTTGGACCCTAATTAGAATAAAAACTAAGAATCATCTTTCAATATGATGTACTTAGTCCATAAGTACACAAACGTGTACTTCATGTTTAGTGACAAGCTAATTCTTATTTTTGCACTTTTTTTCACCTAATACCATTGTATGTTGTACTCTTCTGATACCACCAGATGGCAGTATAAGTGTCCACATAAGTGGCCATGAGGCCCCAATTCAGTAGTGTACATAATTTTGGAAATAAGAGCTACAAGGTGCTGTCCACACATGTGGACACTAAGGCTTTTAGTTAACTGTAAAAAAAATGATTAATGGAATTTATTGATGGATGCTACATTATATAGAGTGCACCCGGAAAGTATTCACGGTGCTTCACTTTTCCCACATTTTATGTTATACCCTTATGCCAAAATGGATAAAAAAAAAAATTTGTCCTAAAAATTCTACACACAATGCCCCATATTTGTCATGTCTATGTGATCATGTTTTGTTTTAGTCATGTTCTGTTAGTTTTTTGGCCACTCAGTTCCTGTTTTTGCACTTCGTGGTTTGTTTTGTCACCATGACTACCCATTTGTTTTCACCTGTCTTCGTGTCTCACACCTGCTTTCACTAATCATCACAGTATTATTTAAGCCTGTCTGTTTCTGTTCTTCGTCTTGGAAACATCACGGTCTACCACCTTCTACTCACCCTCCACACCCATGTATCCATGCAAAAGACCCATGTTCCTTTCCCGTCACAGTAAGTGTTTTTGTTTTAGTGGTTCATAGTTCTGCCATTGTGCAAGTTTAGTTTATGTCCATAGTTTTGCTTTAGTGCAAGTGTTTGTTTTCGTAGTCAAGTTTTGAACCTTCACTGAGAGCGCCTTTTGTTTATACCCTTTGTTTTTTGTAATATTTTTGAGTTAAGATTAAAGATGTCACTACCTTCATGCCATGTCCGTTCCAATCATTTTGCACCACGGGAAAACAAACCCCACCAAAGTCTACGCCGTGACAATATTGACAATGTGAGACATCCCGGATGAAAACTCATGCTTCTCATCCAACCTGGTGGAGCTTGAGAGGTGACAGCAGCCTAAGGAGGAAAGCCCAGACTTCCCTCTCCCCAGCCACTTCGTCCAGCTCCTCACGGAGGATCCCGAGGCGTTCCCAGGCCAGCAGGGAGACATAGTCTTCCCAACCTGTCCTGGGTCTTCCCCGTGGCCTCCTACCGGTCGGACGAGCCCTAAACACCTCCCAAGGGAGAAGTTCGGGTGGCATCCTGTCTTCCCCAACCTGGAGTTGGCACTCCACCATTTTCCGGGCTTATGGCAACTTTAAAAATTTTGCCGGAAGGCAAAGCTCTCAATTTACCGGTCGAGCTACGTTCCCATCCTCACCTATGGTCATGAGCTTTGGGTTATGACCGAAAGGACAAGATCACGGGTACAAGCGGCCGGTTGGCGGGTCTCTCCCTTAGAGATAGGGTGAGAAGCTCTGTCATCCGGGATTAGCTCAAAGTAAAGGTACTGCTCCTCCACATGGAGAGAATCCAGATGAGGTGGTTCGGGCATCTGGTCAGGATGCCACCTGAACGCCTCCCGAGGGAGGTGTTTAGGACACGTCCGACCGGTAGGAGGCCACGGGGAAGACCCAGGACACGTTGGGAAGGCTATGTCTCCCGGCTGGCCTGGGAACGCCTCGGGATCCCCCGGTAGGAGCTGGACGAAGTGGCTGGGGAGAGGGAAGCCTGGGCTTCCCTGCTAAGGCTGCTGCCCCCGCGACCCCACCTCAGATAAGCAGAAGAAGATGGATGGAAGTTATCACATTCCATACATGCAAATGTTCGACCCCTGATGTGGTATGCTTCGGATTATCACCACCCATACTTTTCCTGTTACAAAAACTCTTCCTGAAACATTATCTCCAGATGTGGTTCTCTTGCATGTCCGCCATGATGACCTTCTGGTGACTGACCCTACCCCTCCGTCTTGTCTTCCCACAGGAAGTCCAGGAAACAGCATCTGACAGGTCAGACTGCAGAGAGTCCGAGGACGGTCCGTTATCAGGTATGGAAAACGGCTTCCTCCGCTCTGCTCTTTTACCCAACGTCCACCTCTGGCCTCGCGTGAGCTGGAACAAGGTCCCTGTGCGATCTTCCTCTGCCGGTGGAACAATAACTCGGCCTTTGACGTGAGAGGGGAGGGGAAAGTATTTGAGAGATATCTTTTGGAGGAAATAACAAGGTTGGCACGGTTGTGACCTGTGGTGTGTGTTAACCATACCTACAACACGTGGTGGAACAAAACACGGTTGTTCCAGCAGCTGCTTATTGTTGTCTTTTGTTTCACTGCCTCTTTTGAGAGCACCCAGTGATGTTGTGGTTTTGGAGATAAAAAAAAAAAAAATGTTTCCTCCCACTTTGCCACACGAGCAGAAAGACGAATGAGAACGAAAAATGTGTCGACAAAGTTGCTGCGGCTTCACAAAGTCCTAAACACGGCAGTTTTGTGAATCCTAGACTAAGATACATGACCAAAGATCTTCTCAACCATATACAGAATCACAATCAGAAATACTGTATTAATCCCAGAGGCAAAATTAGCATTTTTAGCACAACCCCATTCAAGAGCAGACAAACATTACAAAACAGCACACTTTTAACATGCAACATGCCTTTTAAAAAACTGCCTTTTTTTGTTTTAGTTATATTGTAAAACTTGCACATTTCTGGCAGTGATGTACGAAGAATCCTTTCAAGCAGAAACGCTATGGATGGTTGGACTTCCGGTTCAAGGCACAAAACAAAGTACATTTTCCACCCGCGAACTCGTCCAAAATATGGCGCCATGGCACAAACAATAACACACACTTTCAGTGCTTCTGTCGGTGTTATAGGAAAACTATTTGTTGAACTTACTTTTCTAAATAAAGTGGACCACAAAAAAATGTCATTATTGGCTTTATTTGAACAAAAAAATCTTAGGGTACATGAAACATATGTTTATTATTGCAATTTAGTCCTTAAATAAAATAGTGAACAAACTAGACAACTTGTCTTTTAGTAGTAATTAAACAAACAAAGACTACTAATTAGGCTGCTGGCGTATGCAGTAAAATATTGCGTCATTTATACACCTATTTTTTCGTCAACATTATGAGGGACAAACTGTGAAAATGTTCTCTCACTGTTAATATCTGCTTATTTTCTGTTTGAACATGTTCTATCTACACTTCTGTTAAAATGTAATAATCACTTATTCTTCTCTTCTTTGATACTCTACATTAGTTTTGGATGATACCACACGTTTAGGTATCGATCCGATACCAAGTAGTTACAGGATCATACAGTCAGGCTTGCCCCTGACAGTTTTTTTATGTTTTAGTTTTTCCTGTGTGTGTGTGTCTAGTATTTCCTGTCTTTAGTTCCTGTCAGCGCTCTTATTTTGTTTGTTTCCTGTTTTTCTCTCTGAGTGCTGTGTCCCCTCAGCTGCGGCTGATTGGCACCTGGCCACACCTGGTGTCAATCAGCCCACTCCTATGTAGACCTGTCTTCCCATCCAGTCAGTGCTGGATTATTGTCGATGTCACTTCCATATTGTCGCTCCTGTCGTGTCGTATCATATCGTGTCATTGCAGCGTACTGGTAAGCAATATTTTGGTATCTGTTTGTAGCTTACAGTCTTTTGTTCACTGCTTCCGTTTTGTTTTTATTCTACAAGTAACGACTTCTGTTTTCATGCTCGCTACCCGCTAGCTTCCACGCTAGGCCCTTTTGTTTTTGCTAGCTTCCATGCTAAGCTCCTTTTGTTTTCTAGCTCCCATGCTAGCTCTTTTAGTTTTGTTGTCTGCCACATGCGTGCTTTTTGTTGTACCCCTTTTGCTCTTGTTCTAGTATTTTAATGAAAACATGTTTACCTGCAAAATGCCTGCCTCCTTCTCTGCATCTTGGGGTTCGTCACAAACTAACTCTGACACGTACATTGGTCATATTCAAAGTCCTCATGTGTCCAGGGACTTATTTCCTGAGTTTATGAACATAATATGAATTTTTTAAAAACAAAAAAAAGATTTTGTGATGCTAAAAAATATCGCTGTAATCATAATAGTATCGACTATGTCCGCTCCTGTACTTGGTATCATTACAGTGGATGTCAGGTGTAGATCCACCCATGGCATTTGTTCACATTGTGACGCCGGTGAGCTATTGTATCCTCCTTTGGTGCATGGTAAAGCTTGTTTAGCTATTCCTCGTCCTCCAGTAAAACTTGAAAGAAACTTTTTTTTTTTTGTCGCCATCACAGGTATGATTTTCTCCTGGTTATTTTTGTACTGGGCCCTTGGAAAAAAACACACATTGCTAAATTTTGTAAAAACTATGTTTTGCAAATAAATATAAAGCCATAAAATCACTGTCATAATGTGAAATTATATCATCATAAATGATAATTATGATTATATGGGGGGGGGGGGGGGGGGGAATCGGATTAATTAATTCAATTCTGAAATTCATTTGATATCAAATCTTTAAACTTAAGCTTAGGTTGTTCAACAGTCCGGGGTCTCCCTTCTTCTATTTTAGCCTTCATATTGCACCACACATTTTCAATGGGGGACAGGTCTGGACTACGGGCAGGCCAGTCTAGTACCCTCACTCTTTTACTATGAAGCCACGCTGTTGTAACACGTGGCTTGGCATTGTCTTGCTGAAATAAGCAGGGGCCCTAACCCTAACCCTTTATTTGTCGACATGGAGGCCAGAATTAGTGATTTAGAAGTAGCTGAAACACTGAGGATGGCCGTTAGCCACCAGCTAGCTAGCTATGTCTTAATGCTTTTTCCTGAGGGCATTTCAGTATTTAACTCTGGAGTGTCCAAAGAGCGACCTGGGGGCCATTTGCGGCCTGCAGGTCATTTTTAACGGCCCCATGGCACATTTTAAAAATACAATTGAAAAAAATCCAAATTAAAAACATAAAAAGTGGTATAAAAGAGCAAACAGGTGGAATGGAACAAGAAAATGTTGCAATGCTTTAATAACACAAAGCTGCCATGCAGGCTGTTTCTTTCTTTAAAAAATAAAAAATGAATCAAAATCAATGTCATTTTGAATTATTGACCTATTCAAGGCTTCAATTACGTCACTTTGAGATATTTTTGGGGAAAAATGTTGCATATGTTGTGTTTTGCCGTATAAAAAACTGTGCTGGTTTTTTTTTTAAAGAAGGGCTAAAACAAACAAACAAAAAACATACACAACAATAAAATTTAAAATTGACGGATATATATCTGAAGTTGATCTCAAGATTATTGTGCTAAAAGTAAACAGTAAAAAATATATATATAATTTATTTTTTAACACTTTAATGAGGAGGACACTTTTGGATCCCCAATTATTTTAGTGTGATTTTTTTTAAGTGTCATTGCTGAAAAAATAAAAATGAATCAAAATCCAAAATTAAGTCTCCAATTATTATATAATCTCAAATATTCCACCTAAAAAAATGTTATTGGGTGAAAATATCGCATATTTTGTGTTTTTTCCATTTTTTTTCCTTTAATAATAATACACATAATAATACTGAATAATGACACATTTTTTATATATATTTTTACCAAAACCCCGGGATCATAACTGAGTGGAGGCCTGAATGTATATTTTTTATACATGTATTGTTTTGATTTTTTAGAAATAAAAAATATGAAAATGGCCCCCGCTTGTTTTGATTTTTCAGTGTGCGGCCCTCAGTGGAAAAAGTTTGGACACCCCTGTTATAAGTTCACCTTTACCTTTACTTTTTAGGCCAAATTGCGTCCGTTCTCCCTTTTCTGTCGACACACTGTGTCTACTTGTAAGTACTCTGTGATTGTGCGCTGCCGAACATGCCCCTCTGCTCGTAAAACCCGCATGCCTGTAAAAAATGTTTTTTTTTTTAATTGGGGAACCGGTTTTTGATTCCTTAGTACCACAATACTATACCAGTACCGGTATACCCTACAACCCTCAACCAAATTCCCTCGTGTCTGTCAGAAATGCTTTGCTGACCCAGTCCAACATTTGCGATGCTTTTAAAGGATTAATACCTTTTAACCGTGCCACAGAGGCATCAACGGACACAACGTCGGCTAAAAAAGCATTAGCGTCCACTCTCCGCTGGACAAACCTGACCTTTTCATTCAAACGCAAACAACATGCGCGTTTCCACCGAAAGGAAACCCAGAACAACACAATGCAGGAGGGAGTAACGGGAGTGTAAGAACTGTTGTCACACTGACCTCCATTTCCTGCCACGCTGCATGGTGTTGTTGTAAGAACCTTCTGCTGTGTACGCCAAGTCCTGCTTGCTCAGCGTGTCCACACACACACTGAGAAGACACACGAGCCCAACGGATGGCGGAGGGATGAACGCTATTTGGACTTTTCTATTGTTCCCTGTCTCCTGTTGGGCTTTGCACCCGGCCCACTCGTCTGACCCTCATTGTTCCCTCGTTTGTGTCGTTCACCAGCGTTATTACCAACGTGCATATCATTTCAGAGTCGGTGAGTGTCAGAATAATTGTATATAACTTATCACACAACTTGTAAGCCGATGGAATGCGCCGTAGAAGTTTCGGTTTCTCTTATCGATTGAACAGCCACGGGAAGGACCTTATCAGGACCCGAAATCTACCAGCGGAGAGGGGGCAAACATGACACCGCTCCAAGCACCTTTTGTTGGAACTGTTTATTGTTGTGGATCACATCTCTAGTCTATGTTTGAATCCCTTTTTGTGTTTTGATTATTTCTGGTCTCTTCCGATCCCTTTGTTTGAGCACTTCCTTGTTTTTATTTGTCACCAAGGCGACTTAATTTGCTCCTCCTGCACTGGCTCCTTACGCACACCTGTTTCTAATAATTGTTTTAGTTTTCAAACCGGCCTGCTACCTGAGTTCTGTCTGGATGTTTTTTTGTTTGCTCTATGCAACAGTTGCGTTGGTTATTCTACTTTGTATTTACTCCACTAAGTCTCGACTTAGCTGCACGTCGTTCCCTATTGGACACTCTGAACTCGACTCTTGCTAACATTAGCATTTAGCTTCCCGTGCGTATAAACTATTGAACAGCCACGGAGAGGGCCTTATCAGAACCCGGAATCTACCAGCAGAGAGGGGGCAACCCGGACACTGCTCCAAGCACCATTTGTTGGAACTGCTTATGAGCCAAAGCAGCTGCCGAATAATGAGACCCCTCCCCCTTAGAAGCAGCTGCAGCTATATAGTCAGGGAATGCCCAAATAAATGGGGGAGGCGCGGAACTCTTTCCTACCATTAATTGATTAACGTGGACCCCGACTTAAACAAGTTGAAAAACGTAATCGGGTGTTACCATTTAGTGGTCAATTGTACGGAATATGTACTGTACTGTGCAATCTACTGATAAAAGTTTCAATCAATCAATCAAATCAATCAATCAAACATGCCATAGTTTATGCTAAGTGTTTGCTTCATTCCTTGCCAAGTATGTTTTTTTTGTTCCATGCCATAGTTTATGCTAAGTTCTGTTTGTTTCATGCCACAGTATCGTGAAGTTTCATGTTTCCTGCGCTAAGTCTTTGCTTTAGCTTCAAGTGCGATCAGCACCTCGTTCCTTCGCCTAGTTTTCTGTTTTGTACTTCGCTGAGTGTAATTTACGATTAAATCATGTTCCTACCATCAAGTCCTGTCCGGAGTCGTCTGTTTGCATCCTGGGAGAACAAACCTCGCAGCAATCTGCAACCCCCTCGTTGTGACACTTTTGTCATCAAAACGTTAAAATGTACGCAAAAAAATACTTTTGATTGATTGATTGATTGAAACTTTTATTTGTAGATTTCACAGAACAGTACAAATTCCGTACAATCCATCCATCCATCCCTTTTCTACCGCTTATTCCCTTTTTGGGTCGCGAGGGGGCGCTGGTGCCTATCTCAGCTACAATCGGACGGAAGGCGGGTACACCCTGGACAAGTCGCCATCTCATCACAGGGCCAACACAGGTAGACGGACAACATTCACACTCACATTCACACACTAGGGCCAAATTTAGTGTTGCCAATCAACCGACCCGAATAAGTTTTCCAACTTGTTTTACTCAGGGTCCACATTACTCAATTCATGTTAGGAAAGAGTTCCATGGCTCCCCATTTATTTGGCCATTCCCTGATTACATAGCTGCAGCTGCTTCTAAGGCAGAGGGATATCATTATACGGCAGCTGCATTGGGTCATAAACAGTTCCAACAAAAGGTGCTTGGAGCAGTGTCAGGTTTGGCCCCTCTACGCTCATAGATTCCGGGTCCTGATAAGCCCCTTCCTGTGGCTGTTCAATAGATCTGAGAAACCAGCACAGTCCATCTCACACAGCGGAGGACAAGAAAGCAATTCAATTAAACAGGACAAGAAGCAAGGACCCAAACAGAGAGAGGATTCAATTCAGCTCATGAGGAGAGCGCGGGGACCTGCACCTTTGTACAGTGTCGCCCCACGCTTTTTTTGATTGATTGAAACTTTTATTAGTAGATTGCACAGAACAGTACATATTCTGTAAAATTGACCACTAAATGGTAACACCTGAATACGTTTTTTAACTTGTTTAAGTCGAGGTCCATGTTAATCAATTCATGGTAGGAAAGAGTTTCACGCCTCCCCATTTTTTTTTAGGCATTCCCTGATTTCATAGCTGCAGCTGCTTCTAAGGCGGAGGGATCTCAATATACAACAGCTACATTGGGTCATAAACAGTTCAATAAAAGGTCCTTGGAGCAGTGTCAGGTTTGCCCCCTCTCTGCTGGTAGATTCCGTGACCCCTGGAGTACATCTCCGCTGATATTTCCTCCTTACTGTATGGCAACAGAGCCATCTGGCCGCGTTCCTGATGGCAGTCATTAGACTAAGTAGAAAGGCTCGCTACTGTAAAGCTCAATAAATCTGAGGCAGCTCGACCCGTAATAACAGCCTTCTGTGAGCGACAACATCCAAGGACTGCTGTTAAATGAATGCATCCTGATCTCCATGAACACATGTGAACACACGCACGCAAACCTCGGGGAAAAAAAACGGCATATGGTCTGTAATCTACTCCTCCGTGCCGTGCTGTTACAGCTCTGCACATTGTTCTGGTCACCGCTTGTAAATAACGAGCACATAAAGGGTGATGCGGTATTTAACTGACGTCGAAAGGGCAGTCGGAGGTACAACTGGATTGAGCAAGGCATGACTGCAGTCTCAGGGAGAGTTTCGGTGAGTGGCTAATGGAGCCGGAGAACAAGTCATCAATTCACAAGTGGGCTGGGGAGGATGACACAGCGCTGACCTCACCGTCTCCACGCAGCCCGGCACCACGGTGCACGTGGAGGTCTGCATCACAGCCCGGGCTCATGACCAGTTGACTGGACAAGAATAAGAGAGGACAGTGGAACCTTTATTTACGTAACTACAGCCAGCCTTCTATTTTCCTCTGCTTATCCGAGGTCAGGTCGCGGGGCAGCAGCCTAAGCAGGGAAGCCCAGACTTTCCTCTCCCAACCACTTTGGCCCGAGCCGTTCACAGGCCAGCCGGAAAACATAGTCTTCCCAACATGTCCTGGGTCTTCCCCGTGGCCTCCTACCGGTCTGATGGTACCTCCGTAGGGAGGCGTTCGGGTGGCATTCTGACCAGATCCTCGAACCACCTCATCTGGCTCCTCTCCATGTGGAGGAAGCAGTGGCTTTACTTTGAGCTCCTCCCGGATGACAGAGCTTCTCACCCTATCTCTGAGGGTGGAGGAAACTCATTTGGGCCGATCTTGTCTTTTCGGTCATAACCCAAAGCTCATGACCATAGTTAAGGATGGGAATGTAGATCGACCGGTAAATTGAGAGCTTTGCCTTCCGGCTCAGCTCCTTCTTCACCACAACGGATCAATAAAGCTTCCGCATTACTGAAGACGCTGGACCGATCCACCTTATTCTAAGGTATTTTGGGGTTCATTGAGGTTAGCTAATTTTACTTGTTTTGGAAAGTCTTGACAAATCGAATTTTGTTGTTCTATTGGCAGATCATTTTGCTTGGTTCAAAGAAAATACTTTTTTTTCTTGTTTTTGAACACTGACTTTTTGCAGTGTATCATTATGTCAAGATAACGCCACTAGCATTTACTTCATTTAAGAATATTTTTCAACTGTCATGTTTTGTGGTCACATTCTGTTTTGTTTTGGATTCATTGGCCACTCTTGTTTGTTTTGTCACCATGCCGACCCATCAGTTTTCACCTGTTATGTGTCCACGACTCACGCACCTGATTTGTCTGGACTCACGCACCTGTTATCACTGCACCTATTTAAGCCTGTAGTTGCCAGGCAGTCAGCCTGGCGACATCACCCTCTACCACCCTCTACGCACCCTTGCTCCATACCAATGATCCATGTTCCTTTCTCGTTCCAAGTAAGTTTTTCATCATTCATGCCATAGTGCAAGTTTTGTTTTATGTCCATAGTTTTGCCTTAGTGCAAGTTTTTGTTTTCATAAGTTTTTGAACCTCCGCTGAGAGCGCCTTTTGTTTGTTCCTGTTTATAGTCAAATTAAAATATGTCATTACCTTCACGTCGTGTCCGGTCCAATCGCTTTGCACCACGGGAAAACAAACCACACCAAATTCCTCGCCTTGACATCAACACATTGAGAAAAAAGGTGTCATATTTGATTTATCTACCAAGAAAAGTGCACTTGTTATTAATGAGAATATACTTATTTTAAGATATTTTGGGGTTCAATGAGGTTAGCTCATTTTACTTGTTTTGGAAAGTCTTGACAAGCCAAATTTTCTTGTTGTATTGGCAGATCATTTTGCTAAGTTCAAGTAAAATACCCCTCATTTTTGTACTTTTTGTTCACTGACTTTTTGCAGCGTAGTTTGCTTTGTGCATCATTTTAACTGTTTGCAAATCTACCGAGTCATTGAATTTCAGATATTTTTGATTCAATAAATAATGGGTTTGTCACGAGGGTAGCGCATAGCGATGCGCGTTTTGTCCACCCCGGGTTGCAATGGACCAGTCGGATGAGACTAGCAGGTAAGGGCTTGATTTTAATACAAAAATTATAATACTGGTACAAAACTGACATACATCTCTGTGTCATGTCTGCCTTAGCATCGTTGGTCAAATGTGGAGACACTCCAGCACATTCAATGGGGGTCTGGCGGCAGACACTTTTGCATCTTCGGGCCAGTGGTGCAACTTGAATCCCTCCCTGTTAGTGTTGTTACACCCTCCGACAACACACCGACGAGGCATGATGTCTCCAAGGTTCCAAAAAATAGTCAAAAAAACGGAAAATAACAGAGCTGAGACCCCGGTGTTTGTAATCTGTTAAAAATTAAAATGGCGGGTGTGTTACCTCGGCGGCGTCACATTCTGACGTCATCGCCTCCAGCGCGATAAACAGAAAGGCGTTTAATTCGCCAAAATTCACCCATTTAGAGTTCGGAAATCGGTTAAAAAAATTGATAGTCTTTTTTCTGCAACATCAAGGTATATATTGACGCTTACATAGGTCTGGTGATAATGTTCCCCTTTAAAAAGAAGGAGAAAGATGGCCTTTCCAGAAACACTAGTGCTTCTTCAACATACAAGTCACCATATGGTGAGCACAGTGTGGGTGGAAAGCAGCAGTTATATCTCAAACTAGGTCGCACATGGGGGGGTGGGGGGGTGTTTATGTGCACTACAATTACATGCAATTATTAACATTTACTCCTTCTTCGCTGTGTTGCCATGCATCCTCATGCATCGTTTGCTCCAATATATGTGTTATTATCAGTTGGAGGACCGGGCCTCACCCACAGGAAGCTCTCTATCGCCATGACTTGGAGATAACTACAGTATCCTGTCTCAAGTGGAGGCTTGAGGGGGAGAAAAAAAAAAACAGACACGCAGACTTCCATGACATATGCACACAGGAGAAGTGTGGGAAACCCTAAATGATAACAGAAACATCTGTGTGCGACATGTCGATTGGAGTGTTGCAGAAGAAGAAGAAGAAGAAGTGACGTCCCACATACAGTATACGCACAGGAAGAGGCAGCAACACCAGCAGCCAATCAGGCGTCATGTACAGTTCCACTTGTACTGTGGACTCTGTTTGTGTGGAAACGTGTCCTCACAGGTCGGCCCGGTGTCGACCTTTGGTAAATACCACAGTCAGGGTAAAGCGCTCGTGTCAAACTGGTTTTCACTCAAGCTCACGTCGCAGTTTTGGCTGCCAGTGCTTGCAACAGGGAATAATGTAGGCATTTGGTTATCATAGTGTGTGCGTGTGTGTGTGTGTGTGTGTGTGTGTGTGTGTGTGTGTGTGTGTGTGTGTGTGTGTGTGTGTGTGTGTGCGTGTAAAAAAAAATATATATATTAGGGCTGCGAATCTTTGGATGTCCCACGACTCGGTTCAATATTGATTCTTGAGGTCACAATTCGATTAAAAAAAAAAAATTCCCCAAAAATTCCTCTGAAAAATCCTAAAAAAATTAAAGCTGCAAGCAGTGATGGACGGGACCGTTTTGGCTGCTTCCCCCACAACCCAATCCCTGGTATTAGTCAGACCTACATAGAGGTTTTTGTTTCATGTCTCTACGACATTCCAAACAGAAGTTACAAGCAGTTTTGTCTAGGTTTTTTCCTAGGGGGCGCTAGAGCACAATTTTGATTTTTGGGGTTGGGTTTTTTGTTAGATGGCAATTTTTGCCAGTCCTGATGTGTGTGTAAAATTTGGTGAGTTTTGAAGAATGTTAAGGCGGTGAAATTACAGCTCGGCGTTTCTGGATGTTGTTGATAAATGGCTTTCGCTTTGCTTAGTAGAGCTTTAACTTGCACTTTGAAGCATTTTAAGGGGGTCAAATTACAGCTCAAAGAAGCAAAAATTAAATTTTTTTAGGAAACTCTGCGCAGGAATTCTTTGAAGGCGCAAAAAAACAAAACTGGAGCAGTTATTAAAACTTTGTGAATAACTTTTTTTTTTAAAATACATATATAATTTCAAAAATTCCCCAAAAATTAAAGCTGCAAGCAGCGATGGACGTGACCGTTTTGGCTGCTGCCCCCACGACCCAATCCTTGGTCTTAGTCAGACCTACATTGAGGTTTTTGTTTCATGTCTGTACGACATTCCTAACAGAAGTTACAAGCAGTTTTGTCTATGTATTTTCCTAGGGGGCGCTAGAGCGCAATTTAGATTTTTGGGGTTTGGTTTTTTATTAGATAGTAATTTTCGCCAGTCCTGATGTGTGTGTAAAATTTGGTGAGTTTTGACGCACGTTAAGGAGGTGAAATTATAGCTTGGTGTTTCTGGATGTTGTTGATAAATGGCTTTCGCTTTGAATAGTAGAGCTTTAACTTGCACTTTGAAGCATTTTAAGGGGGTCAAATTACAGCTCAAAGAGACATAAATGACATTTTTTTAGGAAACTTTGCGCAGGGGTTCTTTGAAGGTGTGTAAATTCAAAACTGGAGCAGTTATTAAAACATTGTGAATAACTTTTTTTTTTTAAATACATAAATAAATATAAAAAATTCCCAAAAAATTAAAGCTGCAAGCAGCGATGGACGGGACCACTTTGGCTGCTGCCCCTGCAACCCAATCCCAGGTCTTAGTCAGACCTACATAGAGGTTTTGTTTCATGTCTCTACGACATTCCTAACAGAAGTTACAAGCAGTTTTGTATGTGTTTTTTCCTAGGGGGCGCTAGAGCGTAATATTGATTTTTGGGGTTTGTTTTTTATTAGATGGCAATTTTCGCCAGTCCTGATGTGTGTGTAAAATATGGTGCGTTTTGAAGCATGTTAAGGGGGTGAAATTACAGCTCGGTGTTTCTGGATGTTGTTGATAAATGCTTTCGGCTTTGCATAGTAGAGCTTTAACTTGCAATTTGAAGCATTTTAAGGGGGTAAAATTACAGCTCAAAAAGGCATAAATGACATTTTTTTAGGAAACTTTGCGCAGGGGTTCTTTGAAGGTGCGTAAAATCAAAACCGCAGCAGTTATTAAAACTCTGTGAATAACTTTAAAAAGATATATATATATATATATAAATAAATTTTCAAAAATCCTAAAAAATTCCACCCCAAAAAATTAAAAAAAATTTAAAAATGAGAATCGATGCTGAATCGCACAACGTATTCGATTCGATTCGTATTCGAATCAATTTTTGCCCACACCCCTAATACATATGTATGTATATGTTAGGTCAGGAAAAGGCACAAGAGGCCATATCATTCCTACAAGCCTGTTTTGGAGGTTTCCGTGGATTTTATATCAAACCTGCGAAACAGGCTTGTTGGGATGATGTAGCCTCTTGTGTTTTTTCCTGACCTAACACGTATATACCGCTCTACCCCGGAATTGAAAGCTGTATAACGAATAAACCACAGAAACTTTGACTATATATATATATATATATATATATATATATATATATATATATATACATGTACAACCCCCGAAATTGTGTTAGATGTAAATATAAACGGAATAAAATGATTTGCAAATCATTTTCAACCCATATTCAGTTGAATATGCGATGATGTTCAAACCGATAAACATTCTTTTGTTTGCAAATAATCATTAACTTTACAATTTGATGCCGGCAACACATTACAAAGAAGTTGGGAAAGGTGGCAATAAATACTGATCAAGTTGAGGAATGCTCATCAAACACTTATTTGCAACATCCCACAGGTGTGCAGGCAAATTGGGAACAGGTGGGTCCCATTATTGGGTATAAAAACAGCTTCCATGAAATGCTAAGTAATTCACAAACAAGGATGGGGTGAGGGTCACCACTTTGTAAGCAAATTGTCGAACAGTTTTAGAACAACATTTCTCAACGAGCTATTGCAAGGAATTTAGGGATTTTACCATCCACGGTCCGTAAAATCATCAAAAGCTTCAGAGAATCTGTGAAAATCACAACACGTAAGCGATGATATTACGGACCTTTTATCCCCCAGGTGGTACTGCATCAAAAACCGACATCAGTGTGCAAAGGATATCATCACATGGGCTCAGGAACACTTCATAAAACCACAGTTAGTAACTACAGTTGGTCGCTACATCTGTAAGTGCAAGTTAAAACTCTACCATGCAAAGCCAAACCCATTTATCAACAACACCCTGAAACGCTGCCGGCTTCGCTGGGCCCGAGCTCATCTAAAATGGACTGATGCAAAGTGGAAAAGTGTTCTGCGGTGACGAGTCCACATTTCAAATTATATTTGGAAACAGAGGACATCGTGTCATCCGGACCAAAAGGGAAGCGAACCATCCAGACTGTTATCGACGCAAAGTTCAAAGGCCAGCATCTGTGATGGTATGGGGGTGCATTAGTGCCCAAGGCATGGGTAACTTACACATCTGTGAAGGCACCATTAATGCTGAAAGGTACATACAGGTTTTGGATGAACATATGTTGTCATCCAAGCAACGTTATCATGGACGCCCCTGCTTATTTCAGCAAGACAATGCCAAGCCACGTGTTACAACAGCGTGGCTTCGTAGTAAAAGAGTGTGGGTACTTTCCTGGCCCGCCTGCAGTCCAGACCAGTCTACCATCAAAAATATGTGGCGCATTACGAAGCGTAAAATACGACAGCGGAGACCCCGGACTGTTGAACGACTGAAGCTCCACATAAAACAAGAATGGGAAAGAATTCCACTTTCAAAGCTTCAACAATTAGTTTCCTCAGTTCCCAAACGTTTATTGAGTGTTGTTAAAAGAAGAGGTGATGTAACACAGTGGTGAACATGCCCTTTCCCAACTACTTTGGCACGTGTTGCAGCCATGAAATTCTAAGTTAATTATTTTTAGCAAAAAAATAAAGTGTATGAGTTTGAACATCAAATATCTTGTCTTTGTAGTGCATTCAACTGAATATGGGTTGAAAAGGATTTGCAAATCATTGTATTCAATCAATCAATCAATGTTTACTTATATAGCCCTAAATCACTAGTGTCTCAAAGGGCTGCACAAACCACCACGACATCCTCGGTAGGCCCACATAAGGGCAAGGAAAACTCACACCCAGTGGGACATTGGTGACAATAATGACCCAGTGGGACGTCGGTGACAATGATGACTATGAGAACCTTAGAGAGGAGGAAAGCAATGGATGTCGAGCGAATCTAACAGGATACTTCGAAAGTTCAATCCACAATGGATACAACACAGTCGCGAGAGTCCAGTCCAAAGAGGATCCAAGACACAGCAGCGAGAGTCCCGTTCACAGCGGAGCCAGCAGGAAACCATCCCAAGCGTAGGCGGACCAGCAGCGCAGAGATGTCCCCAGCCGATACACAGGCGAGCAGTATATGGCCACCGGATCGGACCGGACCCCCTCCACACGGGAGAGTGGGACATAGAAGAAAAAGAAAAGAAACGGCAGATCAACTGGTCTAAAAAGGGAGTCTATTTAAAGGCTAGAGTATACAAATGAGTTTTAAGGTGAGACTTAAATGCTTCTACTGAGGTGGCATCGCGAACTGTTACCGGGAGGGTATTCCAGAGTACTGGAGCCCGAACGGAAAATGCTCTATAGCCCGCAGACTTTTTTTGGGCTTTGGGAATCACTAATAAGCCGGAGTCCTTTGAACGCAGATTTCTTGCCGGGACATATGGTACAATACAATCGGCAAGATAAGATGGAGCTAGACCGTGTAGTATTTTATACGTAAGTAGTAAAACCTTAAAGTCACATCTTAAGTGCACAGGAAGCCAGTGCAGGTGAGCCAGTACAGGCGTAATGTGATCAAACTTACTTGTTCTTGTCAAAAGTCTAGCAGCCGCATTTTGTACCAACTGTAATCTTTTAATGCTAGACATGGGGAGACCCGAAAATAATACGTTACAGTAGTCGAGGCGAGACGTAACAAACGCATGGGTAATGATCTCAGCGTCTTTAGTGGACAGAATGGAGCGAATTTTAGCGATGTTACGGAGATGAAAGAAGGCCGTTTTAGTAACGCTTTTAATGTGTGCCTCAAAGGAGAGAGTTGTGTCGAAGATAATACCCAGATTCTTTACCGTGTCGCCTTGTTTAATTATTTGGTTGTCAAATGTTAGAGTTGTATTATTAAATAGAGTTCGGTGTCTAGCAGGACCGATAATCAGCATTTCCGTTTTTTTGGCGTTGAGTTGCAAAAAGTTAGCGGACATCCATTGTTTAATTTCATTAAGACACGCCTCCAGCTGACTACAATCCGGCGTGTTGGTCAGCTTTAGGGGCATGTAGAGTTGGGTGTCATCAGCATAACAGTGAAAGCTAATACCGTATTTGCGTATGATGTCACCTAGTGGCAGCATGTAGATGCTGAAGAGTGCAGGGCCAAGGACCGAACCCTGGGGAACTCCACACGTTCCCTTAACGTAGTCCGAGGTCACATTGTTATGGGAGACACACTGCATCCTATCAGTAAGATAAGAGTTAAACCAAGACAGGGCTAAGTCTGACATACCAATTCGTGTTTTGATACGTTCTAATAAAATATTATGATCGACGGTATCGAAAGCAGCGCTAAGATCGAGGAGCAGCAACATAGATGACGCATCAGAATCCATCGTTAGCAATAGATCATTAGTCATTTTTGCGAGGGCTGTCTCCGTGGAGTGATTTGCCCTGAAACCGGATTGAAAGGTTTCACATAGATTGTTAGACGCTAAGTGTTCATTTAACTGCTCCGCAACAATTTTTTCAAGGATTTTTGAAATAAAGGGAAGGTGAGACACCGGTCGGTAATTTACCATGAGGTCAGGATCGAGGTTAGGTCTTTTAAGAAGAGGATGAATAACCGCTTTTTTGAATGCTAGGGGAACAGTGCCCGAGGAGAGTGATAAGTTTATAATATTTAGCACTGATGGACCTAATAATACAAAGAGCTCCTTGATCAGTTTCCCAGGAAGAGGGTCAAGTAAACATGTTGTCTGTTTTATTCCATTTACACGTTGTAACAATTCCTCTAATGTTATTTCCTCAAAACGAGAGAAACTATTTTGGAGGGCAGTATCCGCCGTATATACAATCGTGTCAGTGTTAATAGAACCCCGTTGTAGCTGGGACGCATTGTCTTTAATCTCCTTTCTAATGACTTCAATTTTCTTACTAAAGAATTGCATAAAGTCATCAGCTGAGTGGGTTGAGCTACTGGAAGGAGTCCCTTGTTGGGTTAGCGATGCTACCGTACTAAACAAAAATTTAGGATCGTTTTTATTACGGTGGATGAGATTTGAGTAATATTTAGCTTTAGCTAAGGTAAGCATGCGTTTATAAGTTATTAAACCATCACTCCATGCTTGATGGTGCACCTCAAGTTTAGTCGTGCACCATTTGCGTTCCAGCTTTCTACATAATAATTTCTGAGCTCTAGTTTCTTCTGTAAACCACGGGGTGCGCTTTTTTGGAGCCTTTTTTAACTTTAGCGGTGCTATGTTATCAATGGTTTCGCGCAGGGCGTCGTTAAAGTTGTTAGTGAGGTTATCAATAGAGCCCACATACTTTGGGAATGGTGCCATTACCGAGGGCAGTAGGTCAGCAAGAGTTGTCTTTGTGGCTGTATTAATGTTGCGGCTGCTATAGCAGTTATTATTATTATTAGTTTGACGAACATGCGTCTGAACCTCGAATTTTATAAGGTAATGATCGGACAATACTTTAGTATACGGGAGTATCGTAACTTTGGAAACGGTGATGCCCCTGACAAGCACTAGGTCTATCGTATTACCGTTGCGATGCGTGGGTTCATTTATTATTTGTGTGAGACCACAGCTAACAATTACAGTCTGGAGCGCTACGCACGGTGGGTCCGATGGGGTATTCATATGGATATTAAAGTCCCCCATTATGATTATATTATCGGCGTGTGTCACTAGATCAGCAACGAACTCTGAGAATTCATTAATAAAGTCCGAATAGGGCCCTGGGGGGCGGTAGATAACAGCCAGGTGTAGAGGCAGCGGTGTGACAGACCTCATAGTAAGCACCTCAAACGATTTATATTTATTATTTATGTTAGGACTAAGGTTAAAGTTTTCGTTGTATATTAGTGCGACCCCCCCACCCCTTTTGAGCGGACGGGCAATATGCGCATGTGTAAAGTTAGGAGGACATGCCTCATTTAGCGCAAAAAAGTCGTTTGGTTTAAGCCAGGTTTCGCTGAGACCGATGACGTTAAGATTGTTGTCTCTGATAATATCATTAACTAACAACGTTTTGGGAGACAATGATCTTATGTTTAAAAAACCTATATTATAGGTAGTGGGCTGTTTTAGGGAGTTTTTGATCAAATTATCCGTAGTAGCAATATTAAAAATGTTGTGTTTATTATGCCCAGTGCATTTAGTATAGTTACGACCATATCTAGGAATTGATACGACAGGAATTTTCCGATTGTTTGATTGTTGCTTTGATAAACTGCACGCATCATGGTTAGCCACCTCAGTAACGGGGATTTTCCGATTGTTTGTTTGTTGCTTTGATAAACTGCACGCATCATAGTTAGCCACCTCAGTAAAACACATGTCCAACTCTGAAACACTCAAAGCAGAAAAAACTTGTTCTAATTTAACAGACTCCTTACCCAGACCAGTAGTCTTGCATTTTCCATCTAAATCCGTCTTCGGGATGGAGGAAAGTGGTGTTCTGTGGGGATTAGCCTTCTGCTTTGTTTTTAGCCCCGCTCGGCATCCGCGTTTCCGATCACACCGCTGGCGTCTGCTCCGTAGACGGCCCCCGCTGCTACTAGACTCCCCTGCTTCACAGGCCGCTGGATGTAGCCGCCGATGTATTCCCATGCTAGTTAGCAAGTCTAGCACGCAAGTGTCTATCAGTCCAAAACGGCCCGATATGTCCACATCCAGAAGTGTCTGGCGGTCGTACGTGATCACGGAGTGACCACGATGTGAGCCAGCCATAAAGTTTGTGGAATTGTCCGGTATTTCTGCCAAATGTTCCATCTTTAGCAGGAGCTCCTCGAGAGCGCAGCCCGTCCGGGCGCCGCCATCTTGGATATATAATATATATGTATTCTGTTTATATTTACATCTAACACAATTTCCCAACTCATATGGAAACAGGGTTTGTATATATGTACAATATATATATCCATCCATCCATACATACAGTTGTGCAGGTGAAAGGTTTACATACACTTGTAGAGAACATAATGTCATGGCTGTCTTGAGTTTCCAATAATTTCTACAACTCTCATTTTTTTGTGAGAGAGTGATTGGTCAGATGAAACCTGAACCTTCGTGAACTTTCCTTAAGTTTGGTTCGTTTATGAATTTATTATGGCTCTACTGAAAATGTGAGCAAATGTGCTGGATCAAAAGTATACATACAGCATACTTGTTTCTTCAGCATTGTCCACATGTTTAAGTCAGGACTTTGGGGAAGGTCGTTCCACAACCTTCATTCTAGCCTGATTTAGCCATTCCTTTACCATTTTTGAGGTGTGTTTGGGGTCATTGTCCTGTTGGAACACCCAACTGCGCCCAACCCAACCTCCGGGCTGATTATTTTAGCTTGTACTGAAGTATTTTGAGGTAATCCTCCCTTTTCATTGTCCCATTTAAAGCAGCAGTTCCATTGGCAGCAAAACAGGCCCAGAGCATAATACTCCCACCACCATGCTTGACAGTAGGTATTGTGTTCCAGGGATTAAAGGCCTCACCTTTTCTCCTCCAAACATATTGCTGGATATTGTGGCCAAACAGCAACATTTTTGAATACATCTGACATCACATGGACAAAGATAAGACCTCTTGGAGAAAAGTTCTGTGGTCAGATGAAACCTGAGCCTCCATGAAGTTCGGTTTTTTATGAATTTATTATGGCTCTACTGAAAATGTGCTGGATCAAAAGTATACATACAGCATACTTGTTTCTTCAGCATTGTCCAGGACTTTGGGGAAGCCCGTTCCGAAACCTTCATTCTAACCCGATTTAGCCATTCTTTTACCATTTTTGACGTGTTTTTGGGGTCCTTGTCCTGTTGAAACACCCAACTACGCCCAAGACCCAACCTCCGGGCTGATTATTTTAGCTTGTCCTGAAGAATTTTAAGGTAATCCTCCTTCTTCATTGTCCCATTTAAAGCACCAGTTCCATTGGCAGCAAAACAGGCCCAGAGCATAATACTACCACCACCATGCTTTACGGTAGGCCTTGTGTTCATGGGATTAAAGGCCTCACCTTATCTCCTCCAAACACATTGCTGGGTATTGTGGCCAAATAGCTACCTTTTTGTTTCATATGCCTTCCAGAAGGTCTTATCTTTGTCGATGTGATGTCAGGTGAAACAAAAATGTGTATGTTTTTCTGTTAAATTTGAAAAAACGAATACATTTAGTAAGAAAACTTTATAGATGCGTATTATTTCCCGGGGCTTGAGTTTGACACCTGTGCACTCGTGGTTTCAGGTGGAATTTGGAGTATTTTTGTCGGTACAAGAATAAAAAAAGATGTTGAAACCACATTCCGGGTGTGCATCAACACCGTAGCCTTGAACTTGGGCCGCGTATTAAAAGACAAAGCGTACAAGTTCTCTGCAACCACAGGAAGTGGAAACCGCTGATGACTACATTCAGCGCTACACTCATGGCGGTGAAGGAGGACGTTCTGGCGATAACACCAGCGAAAGTAGTCATCCGGATCGGTTTTATAAACATGCAGAGCTAACCCTATTCATTTTCACACACATCTGTTTCCTGCGTAGTGGGAGGCTGAGAGTGGTGGTCCCTGGAGGGGACTGTCACCTCTCTCAGAGATGCCCTTTGTGACTCATCCTATTGTTCAGCGCTTAGTCACACACTCCTAAATTATTAGTACCCCGCCCCTGGAGTGGAACCCTCGCTTGTTTTCAATCATTTCCAGTCATTCTTGGGGGGGGTTCTCCTGAAAAGAAGGCTGCGGTGGTAAACAGTGCTTCCAGGAAAGTGACAGCTCGGCGTCAAAATAAGGGGTTCGTGTGAGAGGATTGGACAGAAGGATGGTCGGATAAGTCCGTGCACTGACCCTCCGCCACTAAGCAGATTACTCTCCATCACAAAGAATACTCCGGATATTCCGTCTGCCAACAAGAAGCTGTTGTAATTAAAGGCAGGGGTGATCAAAAGTGATCTGTTAGATTCAAATCACTGAATGAACACACTTAAGCCCTTTTTTTTGCATTGCCTCTGCTTTTTTACAAGTTGAAAAAAACGTTTCACACTTTTGAGACGTATTTTTCGGCGCATAGGGCGCACCGCACTATAAGGCGCACTGCCGATGAGTGGGTCTATTCAGGTCTATTTTCATACAAAAGGGATTATAGAATAGAATAGAAAGTACTTTATTGAACCCTGGGGGAAATTCAGAACCACAGTTCACTCACTATAGACAATAAACACTTTTTTATACGTGAATAATATAAATACAGTCTATTATACAGCATTATTCACATGTGAATAACATAAATATAGTCTATTATACAGCATTATTCACATGTGAATAACATAAATATAGTCTATTATACAGCATTATTCACATGTGAATGACATAAATACAGTCTATTATACAGCATTATTCACACGAGAATAATATAATTATAGTGTATTATATAGCATTATTCACATGTGAAAAATATAAATATCGTGTATTTTAAGGCATTATTCACATGTGAATAGTATAAGTAAAGTCTATTATACAGCATTATTCACATGTGAATATAAATACAGTCTATTATACAGCATTATTTACATGTGAATAACATAAATGTAGTCTATTATACAGCATTATTCACATGTGAATATCATACATACAGTCTATTATACAGCATTATTCACATGTGAATATCATACATACAGTCTATTATACAGCATTATTCACATGTGAATAATATAAATATAATCTATTATACAGCATTATTCACATGTGAATATCATAAATACAGTCTATTAGACAGCATTATTCACATGACTAATGATCTATTGCTAACAATGGATTCTGATGCGTCATCTATGTTGCTGCTCCTCGATCTTAGCGCTGCTTTCGATACCGTCGATCATAATATTTTATTAGAACGTATCAAAACACGAATTGGTATGTCAGACTTAGCCCTGTCTTGGTTTAACTCTTATCTTACTAATAGGATGCAGTGCGTCTCCCATAACAATGTGAGCTCGGACTACGTTAAGGTAACGTGTGGAGTTCCCCAGGGTTCGGTCCTTGGCCCTGCACTCTTCAGCATCTACATGCTGCCGCTAGGTGACATCATACGCAAATACGGTGTTAGCTTTCACTGTTATGCTGATGACACCCAACTCTACATGCCCCTAAAGCTGACCAACATGCCGGATTGTAGCCAGCTGGAGGCGTGTCTTAATGAAATTAAACAATGGATGTCCGCTAACTTTTTGCAACTCAACGCCAAAAAAACGGAAATGCTGATTATCGGTCCTGCTAGACACCGAACTCTATTTAATAATACAACTCTAACATTTGACAACCAAACAATTAAACAAGGCGACACGGTAAAGAATCTGGGTATTATCTTCGACCCAACTCTCTCCTTTGAGTCACACATTAAAAGCGTTACTAAAACGGCCTTCTTTCATCTCCGTAATATCGCTAAAATTCGCTCCATTCTGTCCACTAAAGACGCTGAGATCATTATCCATGCGTTTGTTACGTCTCGTCTCGATTACTGTAACGTATTATTTTCGGGTCTCCCCATGTCTAGCATTAAAAGATTACAGTTGGTACAAAATGCGGCTGCTAGACTTTTGACAAGAACAAGAAATTTTGATCACATTACGCCTGTACTGGCTCACCTGCACTGGCTTCCTGTGCACTTAAGATGTGACTTTAAGGTTTTACTACTTACGTATAAAATACTACACGGTCTAGCTCCATCCTATCTTGCCGATTGTATTGTACCATATGTCCCGGCAAGAAATCTGCGTTCAAAGGACTCCGGCTTATTAGTGTTTCCCAAAGCCCAAAAAAAGTCTGCGGGCTATAGAGCATTTTCATTTCGGGCTCCAGGACTCTGGAATGCCCTCCCGGTAAAAGTTCGAGATGCCACCTCAGTAGAAGCATTTAAGTCTCACCTTAAAACTCATTTGTATACTCTAGCCTTTAAATAGACTCCCTTTTTAGACCAGTTGATCTGCCGTTTCTTTTTCTCCTATATCCCACTCTCCCTTGTGGAGGGGGTCCGGTCCGACCCGGTGGCCATGTACTGCTTGCCTGTGTATGGGCTGGGGACATCTCTGCGCTGCTGATCCGCCTCCGCTTGGGATGGTTTCCTGCTTGCCCCGCTGTGAACGGGACTCTCGCTGCTGTGTTGGATCCGCTTTGGACTGGACTCTCGCGACTGTGTTGGATACATTGTGGATTGAACTTTCACAGTATCGTGTTAGACCCGCTCGACATCCATTGCTTTCCTCCTCTCCAAGGTTCTCATAGTCATCATTGTCACCGACGTCCCACTGGGTCATTATTGTCACCGACGTCCCACTGGGTGTGAGTTTTCCTTGCCCTTATGTGGGTCCTACCGAGGATGTCGTAGTGGTTTGTGCAGCCCTTTGAGACACTAGTGATTTAGGGCTACATAAGTAAACATTGAAATATAAATAAAGTCTATTATACAGCATTATTCACATGTGAATAATATAAATACTGTCTTTTATACAGCATTTTTCACATGTGAATAATATAAGTACAGTCTATTATACAGCATTATTCACATGTAAATATTGTAAATACAGTCTATTATACAGCATTATTCACATGTGAATAACATAAATACAGTCTATTATATAGCATTATTCACATGTGAATAACATAAATATAGTCTATTATACAGCATTTTTCTCATGTGAATATCATAAATACAGTCTATTAGACAGCATTATTCACATGTGAATAACATAAATACAGTCTATTATACAGCATTATTCACATGTAAATAATGTAAATACAGTCTATTATACAGCATTATTCACATGTGAATAACATAAATGCAGTCCATTATACGGCATTATTCACATGTGAATAATATAAGTACAGTCTATTATACAGCATTATTCACATGTGAATAATATAAGTACAGTCTATTATACAGCATTATTCACATGGGTATAATATAAATATTGTCTTTTATACAGCATTTTTCACATGTAAATAATATAAATACAGTTTTTGATGGATTGATTGATACTTTTATGAGTAGATTGCACAGTTCAGTACATATTCTGTACAATTGACCACTAAATGGTAACACCCGAATAAGTTTTTCAACTTGTTTAAGTCGGGATCCACGTTAATCCATTCATGGTAAATTCATGGTAAAGTCTATTATACAGCATTATTCACGTGTGAATAATATAAATATAGTGTATTATATAGCATTATTCACATGTGAATAATATAAATACAGTCTATTATGCAGCATTATTCACATGTCATCCAATCACAAGAGGCATAAATGTCACGTTCTGTGATGCCGAGATAGGGTACTGACGACAACTTGTGATCTGATTGGCTTATCGCTATCATCTATCAACTGTATGTGTCCGTTCACTTACAGTGCACAGACCTTGTTGATTCTGAAGGCCCCAACATAAGCTAGCTGAATTCTGATTGGATACAAACTAAAACCAAGACCAACAGCGCTGGAAGGAGCATGATATGACATGAAGAGAATATGGATACTTTGGAGCAACACGTTGTTGTCCAGCCAAGTATACAATGTGGTAGAAGTGGTGCACGGGAAAGCAAACTTGCATTAATGAGCAACATTAGTGCTCATTGGGAAAGATGTTACAGGCTTTTCAGAACGGAAGTTTGCTGAGACGGACTTCCCAAGAGGCATCACTTACTGAGAGCACCTTTTAAAATGTTGGTTTATAAACACATCAAAGCTTGCTGGCTGGCTAATTGTCTTTTTTCTTTTTCTTTTTTGTTTTCACAGTCATAGTGGAGCAATATGCTTGTTTTTGTCAAATTTCTGACCAGTGTGGGAGGTGCACTCCAGATTATTATTAAATACAAGAAAAAAATAATTTTTATGCTAGTGGTGAAAATCAGACGAGTCACACTTTTGACTTTTGAAAAATGTTTGGGTGACTAATCTAATGATTAATGTGATAATGTTTTGTAATTAATCGCATGACTTAATGCATTACATTTTACAGGCCTATTTCATAAAAAAATGTATTATTTACAAAAATATATATATATATACATTGCTACATAAAAATAATAATAATAAAATAAAATATAATTAATCACACTTTTAAATTGTGATTAATCGCAGTAAATTACTTTTTTTTAATAACCCAATATTTTGACACAAATTCAATTATTCATTTTAATTTTTGCAGTCAAAATAAATGAGAATATGCAGGAAAAAAATAACTTACTGATTAATCTGCGCTAATACATAATTAAAGCAATATTTTTTGTTATTAATCGCATGACTTAATGCATTAAATTTTAAAGCCCTAAATATTAAATTGGATTTATTTTTACAGAAAATATATGTACATAACTACTTAAAAAATAATAATTTAAAAAAATATACATTTAATCACACTTTTAAATTTTGATTAACCACAGTAAATTATTTGCTTTTTCTTTCTTTTTATTTTTTAAATTACCCAATACAATGACACAAATGCAATTATTCATTTTCATTTTTGCAGTCAAATTAAAGGAACATATGCCTAAAAAAAAATAACTGAGTGATTAATCTGCGCTAATACATAATTAATGCGATATTATTTTGTGATTCATTGCATGACTTAATGCATTATATCTGACAGCCCTAATTCTTAAATAGAATATATTATTTACAAGAATTATGTATACATAACTAAATAAAAAAAATAAAATACAATTAATCACACTTTTAAATTGTGATTAATTGCAATAAATTAATTGCATTTAAAAAATATGTATATTTTGACAAATGCAATTATTCATTTTCATTTTAGCAGTTAAAATAAAGGAGCACATGTGGAAAAAGATAACTGTGTGATTAATCTGAGCTAATAGATAATTAATGTGATTATGTTTTAATCACATGACTTAATGCATTAAATTTTACAGCCCTAATTCTTAAATTAAATGTATTATTTACAAAAAATATATATGTATAGCTCAATTACAAATTGTAATAATAAAATAAAAGACAAGTAATCACACTTTTAAATTGTGATTAATCGCAGTAAATTACTCGCATTAAAAAAACAACAACAATATTTTGACAACAATACAGTTATTCATTTTCATTGTATTAGTTAAAATAAAGGAGCGTATGCGGAAAAAAATAACTGTGTGATTAATCTGCGCTAATAGATAATTAATGCGATAATGTTTTGTGATTAATCACATGAGTTAATGCATTACATCTGACAGCCCTATTTCTTATATTTTATTAATTATATACAAAAAATATACAGATATAACTACATTTAAAATAATAATAATAATAATAAAGTGAAATGCAATTAATCACACTTTAAAATTGTGATTAATTGCAGTAAATGTTTATTGTTAAAACTTAATATTTTTACACAAATTCAATTATTGATTTTCATGCTTGCGGTCAAGATAAAGAGCATATGCGGGAAAAAATAACTGAGTGATTAATCTGCGTTAATACACAAATAATGTGATAATGTTTTGTAATTAATCGCATGAGTTAATGCATTACATTTTACATTCTTAAATTTATCGTATTATTTACAATATATATATATATATATGTATATATATATATATATATGTATATATATATATATATATATATATATATATATATACATGTATATATATGTATATATATATATGTACATATATATATATATATATATATATATATATATATATATATATAAATATATATATATATATATACATAACTAAACAAAAGTAATAATAATAAAATAAAATACAATTAGTCAAACTTTTAAATTGTTATTTATTGCAGTAAATTAATTGTATTTAAAAAAACAACAATATTTTGACACAAATGCAATCATTCATTTGCATTTTAGCAGTTAAAATAAAGGAGTATATGCGGAAAAAAAATAACTGAGTGATTAATCAGCGCTAATACATAATTCATGTGATTATGTTTGTGGTTAATCGCATGAGTTAATGCATTATATTTGACAGCCCAAATCCTTACATTTAATCTGTTATTTATAAAATATATATACATATTTAAATTAAAAAAGAAAAATAATTATAAATAAAATGAACTGTACTTATATTATTGACATGTAAATATATGTATTTATATTATTCACATGTGAATAATGCTGTGAAATAGACTGTATTTATAGTATTCACATGTGAATTATTGCTGTATAATGGACTGTATTTATATTATTCACATTTGAATAATGTTGTATATCAGACTGCATTTATATTATTCACATGTGAATAATGCTGTATAATAAACTGTATTTATACTATTGACATGTAAATATATGTATTTATATTATTCACACGTGAATAATGCTGTATGATAGCCTGTATTTATATTATTCACATGTGAATAATGCTGTATAATAGACTGTATTTATATTATTCACATGTAAAAATTACCCAAGCGTTTATTGTCTATTATGAGCTAACTGTGGCGCTGAATTTCCCCCAGGGATAAATAAGGTGCTTTTTATTTTATTCTATTATACCTATTCTAAGAAATAACACAAATATAAGAAACTCAGTCTGCATTTAGATAAATACATCCAGAATATAAAATGACTAAATAACAAAATCTGCAGCCTTCATTCACTCTGAGCCTGAGGACTCCTGTGTGTGATGAGGGCGAGGGGGGGAGGGGCGTAGTGTGACGTCACTTTGAACCCGCCCACTGGCCTTAAATTTACCATTTTCTGTGTGTCCCGGCCTGAGTGGATGCAAGTGGGAGAGTGTGTGTGTGTGTGTTTCCAAAAGCGGCCGCGGCAAAGCGAAGACACACCTCGGACCTCGCCGGCGACCGTGACATGTGCTCGTCTTGACGTCCCCGCACTTTGGCTTCGCACCAGCGGCTCAAAAGTCGGAGGAAAAGAAGAGCTTGTTGAGGTGAGTGCGGGTCTACGTGGGTCTCCGCCGCGGGAGTCCGAACAACAAAAGCAAAACCGTTGCCTTGTAAAACGTCTGCTTGTTTGTGTAGCCTTTCCGAGGGGGAGGTTAGCGGAGCGTAAATGTCCGATACAAGAGTAAAAGAAGAAGTACCAAAGGGAAGGAGGGATGGGAATTTCAAAATACAAACTCTTTTGTTCTCCTTTTGTTGTTAGCACACGGGACAGTGGAAGAAGCACGTCGCTGTTGTTGCGGCAAGCACTTGTTGTTTCACCGGCGCACATTTTTTTGGAGAGGAAACCAATAGTTGTTTCACAAGCGCACAAACTGATAGTTGTTTCACCAGCACACATTTTTTTTGGAGAGGAAACCGATATTTGTTTCACCAAGTCACAAACTGATAGTTGTTTCACCAGCACATATTTTTTTGGAGAGGAAACCGATATTTAGTTGTTTAACCGGCGCACAATTTTTGAAGTGTAAACCTATAGTTCTTTCACCGGCACAATTTTTTTTTAGGGAGGAAACTGATAGTTAGTTGTTTCACCAGCGCACATTTTTTTTGCAGAGGAAACCGATAGCTGTTTCAACAGCGTTTAAACTGATAATTGTTTCACCAGCACACATTTTTTTGGAGAGGAAACCGATAGTTGTTTCACCAGCGCACATGTTTTTGGAGAGGAAACCGATAGTTGTTTCACCAGAGCACATTTATTGGAGAGGAAACCAATAGTTGTTTCACCAGCGCACGTTTTATTGTAGAGGAAACTGAGAGTTGTTTCACCAGTGCACGTTTTTTGGAGAGGAAACCGATATTTAGTTGTTTAACCGGTGCACATTTTTTGGAGCGGAAACTGATCGTTGTTTCGCCAGCGCACGTTTTTTGGAGAGGAAACCGATAGTTAGTTGTTTGACCGGCGCACATTTTTTGAAGTGTAAACCTATAGTTGTTTCACCACCGCACATTTTTTAGAGATGAAACTGATATTCAGTTGTTTAACCGGCGCACATTTTTTGGAGAGGAAACCGATAGTTGTTTCACCAGTGCACATTTTTTGGAGAAGAAACCAATACTTGTTTCACCAGTCCATAATTTTTGGAGAGGAAACCAATAGTTGTACCACCAGCGCACATTTATTGGAGCGGAAACTGATAGTTGTTTCGCCAGCGCAAATTTATTGGAGGAGAAACCAATAGTTGTTTCACCAGCGCACGTTTTATTGGAGAGAAAACTGATAGTTGTTTCGCCAGCGTACGTTTTTGGAGAGGAAACCGATGGTTAGTTGTTTGACCGGCGCACATTTTTTGAAGTGTAAACCTATAGTTGTTTCACCAGCACACATTTTTTTTAGAGAAGAAACTGATAGTTAGTTGTTTAACCGGTACACATTTTTTGGAGAGGAAACCGATATTTGTTTTACCAGTGCACATTTTTTTGAGAAAAAACCGATAGTTGTTTCACCAGTGCATATTTTTTTTACGAGGAAACCGATAGTGGTTTCACCAGTGCACATTTTTTGGAGAGGAAACCGATAGTAGTTTAACTTGCGCCAATTTTTTGGAGAGGAAACTGATAGTTGTTTCACCTGCGCACGTTTTTTGGAGAGGAAACCCATACTGCAGTGGTGAACAGAAACAATGTTTAAATTAGCATGCTTTTTTCTTATCCTCGCTGTCACTGCTACTTTGTTTGTGCTAACATGATGCAACACACTTTTTCCGTCAAACTTTAACTAAAAAGTTGCATAAACCGGATCTAACTCGAGCCTTGTACAACTTTTTCACGTCGTCAGGTGTGTTTGATAGGGAGAGTTGTATATATACTGACAAAAAAACAATCACACATATACACATATACACACACATATATATACATATATAAAAGAAAAAAAGTAATAATCGTTATATCAATATATTGATTTATATTCCTTCCTGTAAATTCAACTACATTTATTTGTGCTCGGCAAGTATGCCCTAAGGAAGATAGATATCGCTCTAACATAGTTTTATAAAGAAATCAGTAGATTTTATTGATGCAAGGACATTGGAAACATTGGATTTAAAAGGGCTTTATATGACGTTTAACACTTTTATTGATAAGGACGTTAAACGTTATTCAAGTCTGTCTGTGGCGTTATTGCAATCAGTCGGCAAAACAAGAATGGCCGACAGTGGAAGAAACACATCGGTGTTGTTGCGGCAAGCACTTGTTCCACCGCTACGCATTTTTTGGAGAGGAAACCGATAGTTGTTTAACCGGCACACATTTTTTTTAGACTTCCTTTTTTTTTTGTAATAGACTTAGACTTCCTTTTTATTGTCATTCAAATTTGAACTTTACAGCACAGATAACAACGAAATTTCGTTACATAGGCTTATGGAAGTGCAGGATAAAAAAAAGCAATAAGGTGCATGTATAATTTAAAAAAATTAAATAAATATATATAAATATATATGACTTGTCCAGGGTGTACACTGCCTTCCGCCTGATTGTAGCTGGGATAGGCGCCAGCGCCCCCCGCGACCCCGAAGGGAATAAGCGGTAGAATATGGATGAATGGATACATAAACTATATAAATATATATAAATAAATAGATTTCTGTATAGATAAATATATTGCACTTTTTCACATGCGTCCACGTTACGGATGTATGTTATATTGTCTTTTTTATTTTTTGGGGGCGGTATAGCTCGGTTGGTAGAGCGGCCGTGCCAGCAACTTGAGGGTTGCAGGTTCGATCCCCGCTTCCGCCATCCTAGTCACTGCCGTTGTGTCCTTGGGCCAGACACTTAACCCACCTGCTCGCAGTGTCATCCACACTGGTTTAAATGTAAGAATTAGATATTGGGTTTCACTATGTAAAGCGCTTTGAGTCACTAGAGAAAAAGCGCCATACAAAATATAATTCACTTCACTTCACTTATTCCAGCGAGTTAATCCATTTTGGGGGAGAGTTGAGGGGATAATTTAATTATGATGCGTTCAAGAGAGGAAACCGAAAGTTGTTTCATCAGCGAACATTTTTTGGAGAGGAAACCGATAGTTGTTTCACCAGCGCACATTTTTTGGAGAGGAAACCGATAGTTGTTTCACCAGCGCACATTTTTTGGAGAGGAAACCAATAGTTGTTTCACCAGGGCACATTTTTTTGGAGAGGAAACCGATAACTGTTAAGCCGGCACACATTTTTTTTGGAGAGGAAACTGATATTTGTGTCACCGGCGCACATTTTTTGGCGAGGCAACCGATAGTTGTTTAACCGGCAGACGTTTTTTTGGAGAGGAAACCAACACCGTGGTGGTGAACAGAAACAATGTTTATTAGCATGCTTTTGTCTTATCCTCGCTGTCACCGCTGCTTTGATTGTGCTAACATAATTGCGCCAAAGCAATACTCTGCCATCCTCCGGTCACTTTTCATGCTGCAAGACACTTTTTCCGCCAAACTTTAACTAAAAAGTTGCATAAACCGGACCTAGCTCGAAGTGAAGTGAATTATATTTATATAGCGCTTTTCTCTAGTGACTCAAAGCGCTTTACATAGTGAAACCCAATATCTAAGTTACATTTAAACCAGTGTGGGTGGCACTGGGAGCAGGTGGGTAAAGTGTCTTGCCCAAGGACACAACGGCAGTGACTAGGATGGCGGAAGCGGGAATCGAACCTGCAACCCGTACAACTTTTTTCAAGCTGTCAGGTGGGTTTGAGAGTGACAGCTGGTGTCAACCATCCCGATAAGGAGCTGTCATGTGTGTGTGTGTGGGGGGGGTTGTGTGTGTGTGTATATGATGAAAGGGGGCGGGTACTTGCACATGTGTTAGTCATTTAGATAGTTTGCTAAAGGAGTTGCATATGTTTTCTGATCTTTGAACCCCCCTCCCTCTCCTCTTGTTTCCCGTAAGGCTGGGATTCTGTCACTGCATGTAAGTTGTGTGTGTTTTTGTGTGTCTGTGTGTGTGTGCGTGCGTGTGGGGCAGTGTTACAACTGGAATGTGCTCAACTCCGTGATTATTGCGCTCGAAGGAATTTCAGGATATGACTGAAGTGCGCGCTTTTCCATTCTCAACGTGTCCATTAGTGGTTCTGGGTCATCTCTCCGACATGTATCATTATAGAGTTGGGAATGTGTGTTTGGGCTACAAAAATCAAGGTATTTCGGGTGCGTGTCCGTGCAGGGTAGCGAGTGACACGTGTGTGTGTGTGTGTGTCTGTGTGTGTGTGTGTGTGTGTGTGTGTGTGTGTTGACTGTATTATCGCAAAAGTCCGTCTGTGGGCACAAAATGTATTACTCAGCAGAATGCACTGATCCTCAAGACTTACGCCCCCTCCCCGAGACCATGTTGAGTTTTGTGTTCAGGCCTTGTTGTTAACACTGTTCAAAGAGATCCGAGCGTGCTGTTTTGCCCTGCGTTTGACTCTGGGAGTCAAAGTTCTTCCTTTTTGCAATCAGGACAAATAAGTAGTTGTAGTCCAGACAACACCAGGGATGATTACCCAATTCTGAGCTTAGAGGTGCCGACCGAAGTGTTTCGGTACTACTCGGTATTGATTTGCGTAAAATCCAACAGTGTCATCATACGTGTGACGTCACCGGCGCAAGCACTTGGCTGGGAAACAAGCAGTCAAACAGTCAGCCAGACTGCCTCTATTGGACTGCGTTTACACTGCAGGATAAAGTGGCCCAAATCTGATTTTTTTGTTTTGTTTTCCAGCTGACTTGTTTACACTGCAAGTAAAACGCTATTGTTATCAGACTCCAGGCGCGTAGGCCCCAATAAGGCCTCAACATCACTTGCATGCACAGTTGGATAAAGTCAACACGAAAGAAGTTGACCGGATTAAGTGAATGAACACTACTACTACTTTGCAAAATAAGTTGCCACGCCTTTTAAAAAGTATTGCTTTTTACGTGAAAATAAACTAAAGTATTATAATGTATAGATGGATATATATGGCGTGATATGTTTCGGAGGGTTCTGATCTTTTTATGGCTGTTAATTGAAGGAGACACGGACATCAGCGTGAATCTACGTTAGCTTTGATTTTTCAACTCCCTTACGTAAACAACTTGCACAAAGTACGTAACTATGTAAGTAAATATGCTACAGTGTACACGTCTGTTCTGGTCTCCACTTACGTAAACAACTTGCGCAAAATACGTAATTATGTAAGCAAATACACTACAGTGTACACGTCTATTCTGGTCTTCCACTTACGTAAACAACTTGTGCAAAGTACGTAACTATGTAAGTAAATACGCTACAGTGTACACGTCTATTCTGGTCCTCCACTTACGTAAACGACTTGCGCAATGTACGTAACTTAAGCAAATACGCTACAGTGTACACGTCTGTTCTGGTCTCCACTCATGTCAACAACCTGCGTAAAGTACGTAACTATGTAAGCAAATATGCTACAGAATACACGTCTGTTCTGTTCCTCCACTTATGTAAACAACTTGCGTAAAGTACGTAACTATGTAAGCAAATATGCTACAGAATACACGTCTGTTCTGTTCCTCCACTTATGTAAACAACTTGCGCAATGTACGTAATTATGTAAGCAAATACGCTACAGTGTACACGTCTATTCTGGTCCTCCACTTAAGTAAACAACTTGCGCAAAGTACGTAACTATCTAAGCAAATATGCTACTGTGTACACGTCTATTCTGGTCCTCCACTTACGTAAACAACTTGCGCAAAATACGTAACTATGTAAGCAAATATGCTACTGTGTACACGTCTATTCTGGTCCTCCACTTACGTAAACAACTTGCGCAATGTACGTAACTTAAGCACATACGCTACAGTGTACACGTCTAATCTGGTTCTCCATTTACGTAAAAAACTTGCACAAAGTACGTAACTTAAGCAAATACGCTACAGTGTACATGTCTATTCTGGTCCTCCACTTACGTAAACAACTTGCACAAAGTACGTAACTTAAGCAAATACGCTACAGTGTACACGTCTATTCTGGTCCTCCAGTTACGTAAACAACTTGCGCAATGTACGTAACTATGTAAGCAAATACGCTACAGTGTACACGTCTATTCTGGTCCTCCACTTACGTCAACAACTTGCGCAATGTACGTAACTTAAGCAAATACGCTACAGTGTACACGTCTGTTCTGGTCTCCACTTACGTTAACAACTTGCGCAAAGTACGTAACTTTGTAAGCAAATACGCTACAGTGTACACGTCTATTCTTGTCCTCCACTTACGTAAACAACTTGCGCAAAGTACGTAACTATGTAAGCAAATACGCTACGGTGTACACGTCTATTCTGGTCCTCCACTTACGTAAACAACTTGCACAAAGTACGTAACTATGTAACCAAATATGCTACAGTGTACACCTCTATTCTGGTCCTCCACTTACGTAAACAACTTGCGCAAAGTACTTAACTATGTAAGCAAATACGCTACAGTGTACATGTCTATTCTGGTCCTCCACTTACGTAAACAACTTGCGCAAAGTACTTAACTATGTAAGCAAATACGCTACAGTGTACATGTCTATTCTGGTCCTCCACTTACGTAAACAACTTGCGCAATATACGTAACTATGTAAATAAATACGCTAAAGTGTACACGTCTATTCTGGTCCTCCACTTACGTAAACAACTTGCGCAATATACGTAACTATGTAAGTAAATACGCTAAAGTGTACACGTCTATTCTGGTCCTCACGTAAACAACTTGCGCAGTATACGTAACTATGTAAGCAAATATGCTACAGTGTACACCTCTGTTCTGGTCCTCCACTTACGTAAACAACTTGCGCAAAGTACGTAACTATGTAAGCAAATACGCTACAGTGTACATATCTATTCTGGTCCTCCAGTTATGTAAACAACTTGCGCAAAGTACGTAACTATGTAAGCACTATCTCTTTGGAGTCAAAGTATATAATGCATATAGCCTATTATGGCTAGTGAAAAGCCAAAAATTCGGCCACTGAAAACATACCTTGTTCACCAAAACCGGATGACTTTTCAAAAAGTCGCAATATGGTCTGCAGTCACATTTGAAAAGATCAGATTCCAATCGGATTCAGACTGCCTTTTGATGTGGCCCAAATTTGATGCAAAAGATAAGATTTGAAGCTTTTTGGAGCGTTTAGACTGGCCAAAAATATCCGATTTCTGTTACCTGAGGGCAAAAAAAATCGGATTTGGTTTGCAGTGTAAACGGGCCCGAGGAAATGTTGATATTTTTCATGCCAACAAAACAAGGAGCCCCTTAAAAGTACAGTAAGGCTCCGCTTTTCGAAACGTGCTAGTTCAATGCCAATTTATGTTGGATTTGAGGTCGACATGCTACCAATTAACGGTTTCGCATGGTGATTCGAACACCTCATAAATGTGGTCATCAAAACTACTACTAAGATGCACGTCACAATCAATGTGTACAGTACTTGCAGTACAAACACTTTGTAGGGCTCAACAAAAGAAAATACTTCTTAATGGCAAAAGCTACTTCCCGACTTAAGACCGTACATCATAGTCTGAACCCTACTGCCAAATGCCTTGAAACTGCAACTGCATGTAAAGCCACTGCATGTTACAGTACCGTACTTTGCAAATAAGACAGTAAAACAGGATAACTGAACAGCGGAGCTCAGTTTTGAATACAAAAAAAATGTTTTTTTTGTCTAAACATTACTGACACGTTTGAAATGGGTACCGATTCCCGGATTGAGTCAAATGTGAAAGGTACCCCTCACTATTATTCACATGTGAGTAATGCTGTATAATAGACTGTATTTATAGTATTCACATGTGAATAATGCTGTACAACAGACTATTTATATTATTCACATGTGAGTAATGCTGTATAATAGACTGTATTCATGTTATTCACATGTGAATAATGCTATATAATAGACTGTGTTCATGTTATTTACACGGGAATAATCCTGTATAACAAATTGTATTTGTTATACACATGTGAATAATGCTGTATAGTAGACTGTATTCATATTATTCACATGTGAATAATGTATTTTTTAGGTTGATTGGCAACACTAAATTGGCCCTAGTGTGTGAATGTGATTGTAAATGTTGTCTGTTCATCTGTGTGTGCCCTGCGATGAGAGGGCGACTTGTCCAGGATGTACCCCGCCTTCCGTCCGATTGTAGCTGAGATAGGCTCCAGCGGCGCCCGCGACCCGAAGGGAATAAGCGGTAGAAAATGGATGGATGGACATGTGAATAATGCTGTATAATTGACTGTATTTATGTTATTCACATGTGAATAATGCTGTATAAAATACTGTATTTATGTTATTCACATGTGAATAATGCTGTATAACAGACTGTATTTTTGTTATTCACATGTGAATAATGCTGTATAATACACTGTATTTATATTATTCACACGTGAATAATGCTGTATAATAGACTGTATTTATAGTATTCACATGTGAATAATGCTGTATAATAGACTGTATTTATATTCTTCACATGTAGAAAATACCCAAGTGTTTGTTTATTGTGAGAGAACTGTGTTGCGGAATTTACCCAGGGATCAATAAAGTACTTTCTATTCTATTCTACTAGACAACATTGTCATGGATGACTTTGAAGGCTATGATAGTGGTTAGCACGTCACATATAGCACGCATCAAGGACAGAGAAGTGCTTAGAGAGAGTAAAGGTTTCAGATTTGGCCCTCAGCATGGCGCCCTTAAGTCACATGACAAATCAGACAGAGCTTGATTGGTCAAAAGGCCTTTGCCTTGACTGAAGGGCGCCATGCTGAGGACCAACTCCCTATCAAAGGGTGACACCCTGCGCCACGTGTACATGGGCAAAATGTATTCAACCCGAACATAATTCGGATTAGAGTGTTACTGTGTACATGGACCCCGAAAAAAAACTATACAATTATGATGTGCATTTTCATGGATCACACCTTAAATCGTGGGAAGCGACTGGGATGAGAGTCCATGGTCCTCTCCCGGGAAAGGGTGGAGCGCCATCTCCAAGTTGGGGAGAAGACTTTCCCCCAAGTGGAGGAGTTCAAGTATGATGAGATCGACAGGCGGATCGGTGTGGCTTATTCAGTAATGCGGGCGCTGTATCGATCCGTTGTGGTGAAGAAGGAGCTGAGCCGGAAGGCAAAGCTCTAAGTTTACCGGTCGATCAACGCTCCTATGGTCATGAGCTTTAGGTTATGACCGAAAGGACAAGATCACAGGTACAAGCGCCCCAAATGAGTTACCTCTGCCGGAGACCGCTCAGAGTAAAACCAGAGGATGTGGTTCGGGCATCTGGTCATGATGCCAGCCAAACACCTCCCTAGGTCACGTCCGACCGGCAGGAGGCCAAGAGGAAGACCCAAGTCACGTTGGGAAGACTATGTCTCCCGGCTGGCCTGGGAACGCCTCGGGATCCCCCGGGAGGAGCTGGATCTGGCTCTGTGCATTTCTGCTCGTCCGACGTTGTCACTTTATTTACTTTTAATTTATTATTTCCATTCGCTACTTTTGTTTTACCTTTCTTTTTGAAATGGAGCTGTTCTGTGCCCACCACGCTGTGATATGTGCAGGTTGCCGCGCGTCTTCATGTTACGACATTCTGTGTACGAGCAGTTAGTACGTGGAGTAGCTGAATAAAACAACTCTTTAGGACAACTCTGTCCTTTCTTTTATTGTTACAACAACACGTGACATTCCAGACCATACTTTTTCTTTTTGTCAGTCTCGGTTTTAGAGCAACAAATGGTAAATGGGTTATACTTACATAGCGCTTTTCTACCTTCAAGGTACTCAAAGCGATTTGACACTATTTCCACATTTACACACTGATGGCGGGTGCTGCCCTAACCAGGACCCATCAGGAGCAAGGGTGAAGTACTGTTTCGCTCAAGGACACAACGGACGTGGCTAGGATGGGACAAGCTGGGGATCGAACCAGGAACCCCCAAGGCGGCTCTACCAACCGAGCCACGCCAAACATTATATAACGCACACGTTGGAAGACAGAAAAAAGACAATCGCTTCATTTCGAGACTATTAAATTTAGTCCACCCTCCACCACCGTAAGGATCATTCCGGCCCGATTTTTCTGAAGAATTGTTTTTATGCGCTCCAATTAGGGCTAGACGATATGGCCATTTTTTAATATCTCAATATTTTTAGGCCATGTCACGATACACCACATATATCTCCATATTTTGCCTTAGCCTTGAATGAACACTTGATGCATATAATCACAGCAGTATGATGATTCTATGTGTCTACATTAAAACATTCTTCTTCTTAAACTTTCATGCAGAGAGGGAAATCACAAATAAAACTGTATTTATTAAACAGTTATTAAGCAGTGGCACAAACATTCATGTCATGTCCAAAACAGAACGTGCAAAATTGTCAAGAGACATTTTAAAACAAGCTATTAGTGCACTTTTGTGCATGATGTCACTAATATGACATATCAAAACAACACTAAATTAAAGTGCACTTTTTGTACAGAACGCTACTACAATAGTTTAAAACAAAGTGCACTTTTGTGCATGATGTCACACAAGATATTTCAATAAGTGTCAAATAAAAATGAGCTGCATAATAGGAAATCAAATAGTGTATGTCCTTCACTATGTGGTAGGTTACTGTGGACGTTATCTCCTTTTGTTGTTGACTATTTTTTTCATGCGGTGTTGATGTGGAAATGGTTGCCTCAGCATTTTGTTGGTGTGGCACCGAACGGAGATGTTGACATGCGGAGTTTCAAGCACTCTGCATTCTCTAGCTCAGGGGTGTCAAACTCAAATACAGAGTGGGCCAAAATTCGAAACTGAACAAAGCCGCGGGCCAAAGTTGAACAACTTAACCTTTTAATAGGGACCCAAACAAGTTTTGCATTGAATATTGAACAAGCAAGGCTTATATAACTTTATAGTGACATGCAAAATCGAGTTTTCTTGGTAGCGGGGGTGTATATTGTAGCGTCCCGGAAGAGTTAGTGCTGCAACGGGTTCTGGGTATTTGTTCTGTTGTGTTTATGTTCTGTTACGGTGCGGATGTTCTCCCGAAATGTGTTTGTCATTCTTGTTTGGTGTGGGTTCATAGTGTGGTGTAACAGTGTTAATTCTTCCTTCATTTGTTACCAGATTCGCACTTTCTCTCTCTCGTACTACCACTCGCATCACAGCTAACATTACCCATGCAGCTACCTCTCTGCTCCGCGAGGGCGTATACATATGTAAGAAGGTGCGCTTGTTTTATGTCTCTGTGAGAAGCAGATGCAACAAATAGTGATGAAATCCTGTGCTCTAATGCCGGCAGCTAAAAGCAACTGCGTCATTTTCTATATCGCAAACAGGCGATATATCGAGTATATTCGATATATCGCCCAGCCCTAGCTCCAATATGAAGGACTATAGGCATAAACCACCCGTCTAGATCAAAATGAAATTCTAATCCGAGCGTGTGATCAGGTCAAAATATTCCGAATTGCATGTTTATGTCAAGCATTGTTATTCCGGTTTGGCTTTTAATCCGATTAAATGTGTCCACGTGTCATATTACCACTCCTAAAAGTTTTGTGAATATAAGTCTTTTTTTTTTCATTAATCAATCAATCATTTCTTTTATTGTCATAGTCGTAATAACACAAGTTATGCGTGTCAACCAGACTTTGTTGCAGCGTAATCCCGTTCGCTTTAGCTTTGTTGTGTTCTGGCATATTCTTAGGCCGTCCATTGACTGTGGTTTTCAGTAGTCTTCTAAAGAGGAGAAGGTTTATATTTATGACTCAAGTAGATTTTGGATAGCCTTTATCGTAATATGGTTTATGGTGTCCAAAGTGCGGCCCGGGGGCCATTTGCGGCCCGCAGCTAATCGTTTACCGGCCCGCCACACATTCGGCAAAAATTGCAAAATTGATAGTATTGCAAAAATTAAAAAAAACATTTAGAAAAAGTGGCAATGTTGACACAAAGCTGCCATGCAGGCAGTTTTTTTTTTCCTTTTGTCTTTATTTTCTTTTTTTTCCATTGCTCAAAACAATACTAAGAATTATTACTTAAAAATTATACTTTAAAATGTTTTATGTGGGAAAAAATATTGCATATGTTGTGTGGTTCCCATATAAAAACATCAAAGTTTTGACAAAAGTGCATAAAACAAACAAAATAATAGTTCAAACTTAAAATCGACATATATATCGGAAGTTGATCTATAAATTTAAGTGTTAAAAGTAAAAAAAATAATGAAAATGCATCACTTTATGAGTGGGGAACCTTTCGGATCTCAAATATATTTAGGAGGATTTTATTTAACTTTTCACTGTGATTACTCAAAAATATTAAATAATTAAAATCAATGGTGTTCTGCATTATTGATCTTTTTAGGGCTTTAATTGCTAAATAAAGGAACTCTCCTGAAGGAATTAATAAAGTACTATCTATCTATCTATCCATCTAAATACTGCATTTTTCAGTTTTACTATAAAAAACAAAGTTGATATAGAGATTTACTGTAAGTATTAAATAATTTAAAAAAATAATAATTTGACTTATTTTTAACATTTTAGTGACTGAGACACTCTATGCTCCCCAGGAGCCTTAAAGGGGAACATTATCACAATTTCAAAAGGGTTAAAAACAATAAAAATCAGTTCCCAGTGGCTTGTTGTATTTTTTGAAATTTTTTTCAAAATTTTAACGGTCTCGGAATATCCCTAAATAAAGCTTTAAAGTGCCTTATTTTCGCTCTCTGTGAAGACACTGGCCATTTCCCTGTGACGTCACACAGTGCTGCCAATGTAAGCAAACGATGGGAATACCACAGCAAGATATCGCAACATTAGCTCGGATTTAAACTCGGATTTCAGCGATTTAAGCGATTCAACAGATTACGCATGTATTGAAACAGATGGTTGGAGTATGAAAGTATTGAAGAAGAAACTGAGCTATTGAGCGAATAGCTATTGACGCTATTCATAGCCATAGCATGGCCGAATAGCTGCGTTAGCATCGCCGGTAAAATGTGCGGACCAAACGATCAGGACTTTCGCATCTTTTGACACTGGAGCAACTTAAATCCGTCGATTGGTAAGTGGGTTTTTTCGCATTAAATGTGGGTGGAAGGAAACGTAATATAGTTGCAAATGGATCTACAGGTTATCCATACATCTCTGTAACATGTCTGCTTTAGCACCGCCGGTTAATAGCATGTTAGCATCGATTAGCGTAGCATGTTAGCATCGATTAGCTGGCAGTCAACATCAACAAAACTCACCTTTTGTGATTTCGTTGACTATCGTTGCAAATGCATCTGCAGGTTATCCATACGTCTCTGTGTCATGTCTGCCTTAGCATCGCCGGTAAAATGTGGAGACACTCCAGCACATTCAATGGGGGTCTGGCGGCAGACACTTTCGCATCTTTGTGCCAGTGGTGCAACTTGAATCCATCCCTGTTAGTGTTGTTACACCCTCCGACAACACACCGACGAGGCATGATGTCTCCAAGGTTCCAAAAAATAGTCAAAAAAAGGGAAAATAACAGAGCTGAGGCCCGGTGTTTGTAATGTGTTGAAAATGAAAATGGCGGGTGTGTTACCTCGGCGACGTCACATTCTGACGTCATCGCCTCCAGTGCGATAAACAGAAAGGCGTTTAATTCGCCAAAATTCACCCATTTAGAGTTCGGAAATGGGTTAAAAAAATAGATGGCCTTTTTTCTGCACCATCAAAGTATATATTGACGCTTACATAGGTCTGGTGATAATGTTCCCCTTTAAGGATTAAAACAAAAATCCATTCATTTTGGTATGAATTGAAAATTAAAAATCTAAATGCCCCCCCCGCATGCTTAAATTTTTCCGTGTGCGGCCTTCTATGGAAAAGTTTGGACACCCCTGGTTTATGGACTTCTATCTGTAAACCCGTTCACACCGCGACCCTGCGAAATTTGCACCGCGGATCCATCAAAGCAAAACACAGCATCCCGGATTCAGATAATTAGATGTAACGACATCAATCCCAGCGTCTGGTGCGGTCTGTGTAATGCTTGCCTGGCAGAGACAATTGCTTTCAACACAACAGTCCAGTAGAGGTGGGTCTCTCAAGTTAAAATGCCAAACCCTGGTCCCAGCTTGCCGGTATTCCCATTCACGCCGGTGCTGTCGCCCCCTTTTACAGCTCTGTTGCTGCCTTCACAGGCCGGATCAACTTATTAGTCTTCCCAAGTTGTGTCGGCCAGGTTTATACAGAAACAAGCGGGGGGGAAAAAACTGTTAATGAGCCGTGTGAACTCAGTTTGTGCCAAGCAAACCAGCCAAATACATTGTTAGTTTTGTACCAGTTTTGTCAAATTCCTTGTGTGTTAAACATACCTGGCTAATAAAGCTGATTCTATTGTCTTTTAGTTGAATTGCACGCGGTCTTGCTGGTGTGCTATAATGTTGCTCTATTTAGGGACCTAGGCTATTGCCGTCCTGCCAACAAATCATACCACGCCAAACTGAACTGTTCCGCATAATGAAAACACTGCCTGAGCTTATCAATCGATCAATCAATGTATACTTATATAATGGCCCTAAATCACGAGTGTCTCAAAGAGCTGCTCAAGCCAAAACGACATCCTCGGCTCGGATCCCACATCCCATTATCTGAATGTTCTTGGTCAAAATCATAGGCACTATTACTAAGTTAAAAATGTCACTTAAATTGCAATGAGGAAGCTGATCCCTGGGGGAAATTCAGCACCACAGTTTGCTCACAATAGACAATAAACACTTGGGTATTTTTTCCATGTGAATAATATGAATACAGTCTATTATACAGCATTATTCACATGTCAATAATATAAATACAGTCAATCATACAGCTTTATTCACAAGTTAATAACATAAATACAGTGTATTATACAGCATTATTCACATGTGAATAACAGAAATACATTATACATTTGAGTACAGTCAAAAAGGAACATATGCATTATACAGTACTAATATCCCTCACCTAAAATGTTATTCACATATGAATAATGCTGTATAATAGACTGTATTTGTTATTCACATGTGAATAATGCTGTATAAAAGACTGTATTTATATTATTCACATGTGAATAATGCTGTATAATGGACTGTATTTATATTCACATGTGAATAATGCTGTATAATAGACTGTATTTATATTATTCACATGTGAATAATGCTGTATAATAGACTGTATTTATATTGTTCACATGCGAATAATGATGTATAATAGACTGTATTTATATTATTCACATGTGAATAATGCTGCATAATAGACTGTATTTATATTATTCACATGTGAATAATGCTGTATAATAGACTGTATTTATATTATTCACATGTGAATAATGCTGTATAAGGGACTGTATTTATACTATTCACATGTGAATAATGCTGTATAATAGACTATTTGTTATTCACATGCGAATAATGCTGTATAATAGACTGTATTTATATTATTCACATGTGAATAATGCTCTATATAGACTGTATTTATATTATTCACATGTGAATAATGCTGTATAATAGACTATTTGTTATCCACATGTGAATAATGCTGTATAATAGACTGTATTTATGTTATTCACATGTGAATAATGCTCTATAATAGACTACATTTATGTTATTCACATGTGAATAATGCTGTATAATAGACTGTATTTATATTATTCACATGTGAATAATGCTGTATAAGGTCCATATTTATATTATTCACATGTGAATAATGCTGTATAAGGGACTGTATTTATATTATTCACATGTGAATAATGCTGTATAATAGACTGTATTTGTATTATTCACATGTGAATAATGTTGTATAGTTAATCCACTCCAAAGGAGTAGCATGTTTGCTGTTTTCAATAGATTTTTTTTAAATGAAGCAGGTGTGATGCTATTACTTGCTATCATATTTAGGAACATTACGAAAAAAAATTATATTGGCGGAAAATAGCCTTTTTGGCAGTTTGTGAATGCAGTTGCACAGCTTTTACCAGTGATACACGGGCTCCAACTGGTGGCATGCCAAACAATCACTTAATTAAAGGAGAGTGTTTTAGTTTCATATATTCAGAGACAGTGTTACTGTCCAAATTAAGTGTAATGTTACAACAGCCGAAAATATTACAGATTCTTGTTAAACAAAACCACTAATGAATACTTAGGTTTACTACGCAAGTGTATTTTATAGTTGGTCATTTTGGTGGTACTTGGAGAGCCAAGTTTTTTTTTGAGGTGGGGGTACTTGGTGGAAAAAGTTTTAAAACCACTTCTTTATAATGGGACAGGAGAGGAGGCTCAATACAATTTGACAGAATTGGTACATCATATTTGTACATTAATTATTGGTCTTTTTGCGGGAAGAGTTTAATATTTGTGGGGAAAAAAGGTTTTAGTTGTTCATCCACACCAAAAGTGTAGCATGTGTGCTGTTTTAAAGTTGATTTTTTTTTTTTTTTAAATGAAGCAGGTGTGACGTTATTAATTACCGTCATATTTAGGAATATTACGAAAAAAATTATATTGGCGAAAAATACCATTTTTTTTAATGCAGTTGCACAACTTTTAAGAAGGTTTTTTTCGGAGGTTGATTTGATGTTCAGGAAATATCTAATTAAAGACACATTTATTGCCCATGAATCAAAAACTGACTGACTATAAAGAGAATACTTTATTATGACATAAGCTATTTAAGAGCAGATTTGTTTTTAAATCACACCATGCGTGGTGTTCAGGTCTGTGGGACCCGTTTTCATTTTTTATTAAAAGAAAAAAATGATACAATTAATTAATTTTTCAAACTGAGACTCACTGACTTTGGCTCATTTTCTGGGAACAACATATATCAGATACATATTTAATGACCACACACCATACACCCCTCCTACACAATTATGTTACATATAAGATGTCCAGGTCCACGGGACCCGGTGCTAATAGAAGTGTGAAAATTAACGTTCTGTGTACCACACACACACACACACACACACACACACACACACACACACACACACAACAGGCCTAGACAAGAGGAGGACTGTGTGTAGGTACACAGAACGTCAGAGGGTCAAACTGTGCGAGAAATAGAGAGCAAACAGTGTTGACAAACAATGTTGCGACCTTGTGTGGGAACAGCAGGTGCAAGAACACAAAAGAAGAATCCCTGTGGGATGCAGAAACTGCCAGATAAATTTTCCACTGACTTTGGCTCATTTTCTGTGACGAACATATATCAGAATACATATTTAATGACCACACACCATACACCCCCCTACACAATTCTATTACATATAAAATGTCCGGGTCCACTGGACCTGGGGCTTTTAGAAGTGTGGAAATTGAAGTTCTGTGTAACACACACACACACACACACACACACACACACACACACACACACACACACACACACAGAGCAGGCCTAGACAGGAGGAGGACAGAGTGTAGGTACACAGAATATCAGAGGGTCAAAATGTGTGAGAAAAAGAGAGCAGATAGTGTTGAAAAACAATGTTGCAACCTTGTGTGGGAACAGCAGGTGCAAGAACACAGAAGAAGAATTCCTGTGGGATGCAGAAACTGGCAGAGAAATTTTCCACTGACTTTGCCTCATTTTCTGTGAGGAACATATATCAGAATACATATTTAATGACCACACACCATACACCTCTCCTACACAATTCTATTACATATAAAATGTCCGGGGCTAATAGAAGTGTGGAAATTGATGTTCTGTGTAACACACACACACACACACACACACACACACACACACACACACACACACACACACACACACACAAACAGAGCATGCCTAGACAGGAGGCCAGCGTGTACGTACGCAAAACATCAGAGGGTCAAAATGTGCGAGAAAAAGAGAGCAGACAGTGTTGACAAACAATTTTGCAACGTTGTGTGGAACCGCAGGTGCAGAAACACAAAAGAAGAATCCCAGTGGGATGCAGAAACTGGCTGAGAAATTTTCCACTGACTTTGCCTCATTTTCTGTGACAAACATATATCAGAATACATATTTAAGGACCACACACCATACACCCCCCCCCCCCCCCCCCCATACACAATTGTATTACATATAAAATGTCCGGGTCCACTGGACCCGGGGCTATTAGAAGTGCGGAAATTGAAGTTCTGTGTAACACACACGCACACACACACACACACACACACACAGAGCAGGCCTAGACAGGAGGAGGACAGCGTGTAAGTACACAGAACATCAGAGGGTCAAAATGTGCGAGAAAAAGAGAGCAGATAGTGTTGACAAACAATATTGCAACCTTGTGTGGGAACGGCAGGTGCAAGAACACAAAAGAAGAATCCCTTTGGGAAGAAAAAACTGGCAGAGAAATTTTCCACTGACTTTGGCTCATTTTCTGTGACGAACATATATCAGAATACATATTTAATGACCACACACCGTACACCCCCCCCTACACAATTCTATTACATATAAAATGTCTGGGTCTAATAGAAGTGCGGAAATTGATGTTCTGTGTAACACACACACACACAGAGCATGCCTAGACAGGAGGACAGCGTGTACGTACGCAAAACATCAGAGGGTCAAACTGTGCGAGAAAAAGAGAGCAGACAGTGTTGACAAACAATGTTGCAACCTTGTGTGGGAACGGAAGGTGCAAGAACACGAAATAAGAATCCCTGTGGTATGCAGAAACTGGCAGAGAAAATTTCCACTGACTTTGGCTCATTTTCTGTGACGAACATATATCAGAATACATATTTAATGACCACACACCGTACATCCCCCCTACACAATTCTATTACATATAAAATGTCCGGGTCTAATAGAAGTGCGGAAATTGATGTTCTGTGTAACACACACACACATACACACAGAGCATGCCTAGACAGGAGGACAGCGTGTACGTACGCAGAACATCAGAGGGTCAAAATGTGCAAGAAAAAGAGAGCAGACAGTGTTGACAAAAAATGTTGCAACCTTGTGTGGGAACAGCAGGTGCAAGAACACAGAAGAAGAATCCCTGTGGGATGCAGAAACTGGCAGATAAATTTTCCACTGACTTTGGCTCATTTTCTGTGACGAACATATATCAGAATACATATTTGATGACCATACAGCCCTCCTACACAATTCTATTACATATAAAATGTCCGGGGCCAATAGAAGTGCGGAAATTGATGTTCTGTGTAACACACACACACACACACACACACACACACACACACACACACACACACACACACACACACACACACACACACACACACACACAAGAGCATGCCTAGACAGGAGGAGGACAGAGGGTCAAAATGTGCGAGAAAAAGAGAGCAGACAGTGTTGACAAACAATTTTGCAACATTGTGTGGAACCGCAGGTGCAGAAACACAAAAGAAGAACCCCAGTGGGATGCAGAAACTGGCAGAGAAATTTTCCACTGACTTTGCCTCATTTTCTGTGACGAACATATATCAGAATACATATTTAAGGACCACACACCATACACCCCTCCTACACAATTCTGTTACATATAAAATGTCCGGGTCTAATAGAAGTGCGGAAATTGATGTTCTGTGTAACACACACAGAGCATGCCTAGACAGGAGGACAGCGTGTACGTACGCAAAACACCAGAGGGTCAAATGTGCGAGAAAAAGAGAGCAGACAGTGTTGACAAACAATTTTGCAACGTTGTGTGGAACCGCAGGTGCAGAAACACAAAAGAAGAATCCTAGTGGGATGCAGAAACTGGGAGAGAAATATTCCACGCAACGTTCATATTGTTGTTACTCAGCCAGCGTTTGTGGGTCTGATGGACCCCTTGCATTTTGTGGCTTTTAATGCCTCACAATCAAACACTTTAATGTTGAAATACTGAACAGATGTTTATTGGGATACGGTAAACATCTGTTCAGTGTTTTAACACAAAAGTCAACAATATGAACATTACACAAGGGTCAAGAGCAGATTTGTTTTAAACGCTTAAATCCACACTCAGCGCCATTGACAGTATTGGGTTAGCGTCGCATCATTTCCGCTTAAACCAATCCATTGTAATCTTTTGTTGTTTTTGTTTTTCTCCGAATGTTTTTCCGGCGCTGCTTTCTTTGTTTTTTATTAATCTGTTTTTCCAGACTCCTCGCCATCCCACCCACCAAATGAAATGTTACGTTACAAAGCAAGCAAGCGTGATGAAAGAGGACAAAAGTCTCGGTTTACATTGCGTCGTCGGCATTAGATTGTTAGATCACGATTCAGGTATTGACTTTCTTTGTGTGTGTGTGTGTGTGTGTGTGTGTGTGTGTGTGTGTGTGTGTGTGTGTGTGTGTGTGTGTGTGTGTGTTGGGAGCCATATAAAAGTCAGGCATGCAAAAGCTTTTGTTTGACCTGCATTGTATGTTGATCTACTCCAGGGTTCTGCAACCTGCGGCTTTTTAACGCCGTATTAGAGGCTCCCTGGAGCTTTTCAAATAATGTATGAAAATAAAAAAATATGGGGAAAAATACATATTTGTTTTAATAGGGTTTCTCTGGGAGGACAAATAGGACACACACCTTATTCAGGGTATCCGCGGATCCTTATAAAGCAGGGGTGTCAAACTCAAATACAGAGTGGGCCAAAATTTTAAACTGAACTAAGCCGTGGGCCAAGGTTGAACAAATCAACCTTTTAATAGGGACCCAAACAAGTTTTGCATTGATATTGAACAAGCGAGACTTATATGACTTTATAGTGACATGCAAAATCGAGTTTCAAATAATATTAATAATTTAAAAATAGCAATGGCATATCAAATCAAATTTAAATAGAAATTGAATGCCTCTTTTCTATTTGCAGCCTTCTCAGGTAAATATCAAAATAAACTTTTCCCACAGGCTAATAATACATTTGTATATTGTAGCGTCCAGGAAGAGGTAGTGCTGCAAACGGGTTCTGTGTATTTGTTCTGTTGTGTTTATGTTGTGTTACAGTGCGGATGTTCTCCCGAAATTTGCTTGTCATTTTCGTTTGGTGTTGGTTCACAGTGGCGCATATTTGTAACAGTCTTAAAGTTGTTTATACAGCCACCCTCAGTGTGACCTGTATGGCTGTTGACCAAGCTTGCATTGCATTAGCTTGTGTGTGTGTGTGTGTGTGTGTGTGTGTGTGTGTGTGTGTAAAAGCCACATATATCATGTGACTAGGCCGGCACGCTGTTTCTACGTCGGAAAAGCGGACGTGACGAAAGGTTTTAGAGGACGCTTAAGGCAGTGCTTTTAAGGCACGCCCCCAATATTGTTGTCCAGGTGGGAATCGGGAGAAATTTGGGAGAATGGTTGCCCCTTGGTGATTTTCGGGAGGGGCACTGAAATTTGGGAGTTTCCTTGGAAAATCGGGGGTGAGGGTTAGCAAGTATGAGTATTAGCGGTGAATGCGGTTTTACAGCTACACCACCGCTGTATAATACCGGCGGGCCAGCTCTAATGTTAATTTGATATTGCCTCAAGGGCCAAATGAAAATTCACGGCGGGCCAAATTTGGCCCGCGGGCCAGAGTTTGACAGCCATGTTACAAAGGCTTAAAAAGTCTTAAATTCATGTATCTAAAATTAAGGCCTTCAAAAGTATTACATTTATTATAAATTCTTAAAATTGTCTTAAATTCTGTACTCAATGCTCTTAAATTGTCCGGACAGTTTTTTGGGGGTTTTTTCGGGGCACGTCTTTGAGTAAAAGTTATGGCATGGCTTTGAGTAAAAGTGAGTGATTTCAGCTTTGTTTCTCTTCAAGAGATACAAAGAAAAAATAAGTGAGCTGAAAAAAATAGAGGCAGAACTCGTGAATGAGAACAGCCAGCTGAAGCTCAACTGAGGCTCATTTGAGTGTGTGTTCAGTGTTTTGTTGTTGATGTTATAATACTGTTTTGTACTATTATTGCACTATTATTGACCAAATGTAATTTATTTTTCCCCTCACCTCGGTTATTATGTTTTTACTGGCGTTGGTGTTGGTTTGTTTGTTTTGGATTTCAAAGTTTTTGGATCTCTCAAGATTTTTGATAAGCTGTTTGGCAGAGTGGTGCTTATCAGTTTGTTTATTAATAAACATACAAAATGTAAACTTGACTGATTGTCATTGAGGTTGTAGTACAGTGGGATCCCCAAACATCGCTAATATTTATAGATTTCTTTTATTATTTTTTCGGGCTTAAATTTCATTCAAGGTGGAATTAAAAAGGTCTTAAAAAGTCTTAAATTTGACTTGCTGAAACCTGAAGATACCCTGTTATTAATTGTTAGAAATCCCACAATTTATATTAAACATGCTTTTCTGATGGGAGTACCGTACTTTTCGGAGTATAAGTCGCTCCGGAGTATAAGTCGCTCCGGAGTATAAGTCGCACTTACCGAAAATGCATAATAAAGAAGGGAAAAAACATATATAAGTCGCACTGGAGTATAAGTCGCATTTTGGGGGGAAATTTATTTGATAAAACCCAACAACAAAAATAGACATTTGAAAGGCAATTTAAAATAAATAAAGAATAGTGAACAACCGGCTGAATAAGTGTACGTTATATGAGGCATAAATAACCAACTGAGAAGGTGCCTGCTATGTTAACGTAAAATATTATGGTAAGAGTCATTCAAATAACTATAACATATAGAACAGGGGTCGGGATACTTTTCGGCTGAGAGAGCCAAAAAGCCAAATATTTTAAAATGTATTTCCGTAAGAGCCATATAATATTTTTTTTAACACTGAACACTAAACGCGTGCATTTTTAAGTAAGACCAATATTTCTAGAGTATAATAAGTCTCTTATTCTTTGTAATAACATTGTTATTCTGAAGCTAACTGTGGGGGGGGGGGGGGGGTGGCCCGCAGGCCTGCAGCAAACTGGGGTGTGTCAGGACCGGCCTCGAAATCAGCGAGCGAGAACGAAAGAGAAAAATACAATTTCTGGAAAGCAACTGAGAGGTTTATTGAAAAATAAAACAATAGTGTAACCCTGAAACAGGCTCTCATGTCGGTGCTTGGTGGTCTGAAGAACCCCCAGGAGGGCAAGCCCCACACTAACCAATAGTAAATAAATAACTTCTTAATGCAACTTCTTGAACAGGTGCGGTAGTAAACGGATGAATGGACTAAAAATGCATGAGAATGTTTTATGTTTTGAACATTATTTTTAACACTTATTACAAGTGGAATTATTCATTACTTATCATGTTAAACAATGTCAGCTCAGATTTATCCGAGAGCCAGATGCAAAAGGGCCACATCTGGCTCTAGAGCCATAGGTTCCCTATCCCTGATATAGAACATGCTGTGCGTTTACCAAACAATCTGTCACTCATAATCGCCAAATACCATTAAATCTTATACGTCTAGTCTCTTACATGAATGAGCTACAGTAAATGATATTATTTGATATTTTACAATAATGTGTTAATAATTTCACACATAAGTCGCAACCATGAAAAAAACTGATATTTATAGTCCGAAAAATACGGTATTTGACGAATGCCATTTCGTCCTACTAATTTTGGCAGTTCTTGAACTCACCGGAGTTTGTTTACATGTATAACCTTTTCCAACGATGCCAGTGAAATATCTATTACGTAACTCCGTCTTTGTCTCATTTTGTCCACCAAATTTTTTATGCTGTGTGTGAACGCACAAAGGTGAGCTTTGTCGCTTTATTGAGTTGTGTGGAATGCTTATCAGGCATATGTGGTCAGTGCATGACTGCAAGCTAATCAACGCTAACATGCTATTCAGGCTAGCTCATTATGCCTCACTTGTTTTGATATTTGAGCTCATTTAATTTCCTTTGTCCTCTGTGTATTTAATTTGTATCTGCATTTCTCGTGACATATTACCTATATGTAAGTAATATTGCCTGCATTTCAGCTTGCATAGATTGTTATAAATCCATTTGAAGAAGACAGCCCGCCATTTTCTTTAATGTTCACCTCTGGCCATTCCAAGCCAGTAATATCCAAATGTTATCTCACCCTCTGAGAAGCCTCTGTTTTACTAATGTTTTCCAATGTTGTAAAAATGGGTAGAATGAATATTATATTTCAACATTTCTGTCAACGAAGATTTGTGTCAGCCTGCAACACAGTCATTTTGATAGCAGGCTACTCACTCCGGCACTTACCAAAGGCATGCGGTAAATTTAGGCCTGCGCTTAAAAATTTGAGTGTGATTTAAGGATACCATCATGAAAAGCACATTTAATAAAAACACGTTATTATGGTCTTACCTTTACTTATAAATGAAGTCCATGCGCAGCTCCTTCTGATCAAAAGCATCAATAACTTGTTTATAGAAGTCTTCCTTATCTTTTATCAGTTTTAAAAGTCACTGTCTCGATGGAGATCTTCCTTTATTACCTCCTGCTTCGATTAAAAGTCCAGTTTAGAAAACTGTTTTATTTTAGGTATGTAATCCTCCATGTTAAAAGTGCAAGCGAGAGGAAAAAATAAACGATCGCTGCTCACTCTTGCTGCTTGTTGTCACTTCTTCTGCAGCAGCCGAGTAGTGGCAAGAAGGATCATTAGCGCCCTCTACCTCCAGGAGGCGGAAGTCATTTAATGACTCATATTTGACACACACAGCTACGGTATATTAATAAAACATAGCTGCTTACTGTTCTTTTCAATAGCTTGGACTTTAAATCCTACTGAATGGCTCTTAATCTTCTTCCCTTTATGCGATTTCAAATTATTGAAATCAGCCTCCTCCATTTTGAATATGATGACAGGTGAAGTGTCACTCGTGACGTGACGAGTTTGACCCTGCGGATATTCTAGGCATATGCTAGTTATTTTGCGAAACGAGTTTGACCCGGCGGGAATTCTAGATTCTAGATAATATTTTGTGAAATGAGTTTGACCCGGCGGTAATGCTAAGCATGCGCTAAATTATTTTGCGAAATGAGTTTGACATGGCAGTAATTCTAGGCAGGCGCATACTATATACCCGGCGGCAATTCAAGGAAATACGAAAATATAGACATACTCATGTCATGTGTCGCCTTCCATACAACACTTATATACGGCTTTTCATTTTTTGCGGCTCCGGACAGATTTTTTTTTTGTATTTTTGGTCCAATACGGCTCTTTCAACATTTTGGGTTGCCAACCCCTGATCTACTCTAAATGAGATAAGACAAGCATTTGATATAAAGGATAAAACACACACCTATAGAGACCGCCATGCACAAGGAACCCTATTGATTTTTATCCTGTCGTAAAAACCTTCAATCACAATAGGGCTCCATTAGCGTGCGGGCCGCTTTGCAGAGTTCTGCAGAATAAATGACCCACGGACGCTAAATATCCATGCTGCTTTTCCAGCCTGGTAGGTTGAAGTATCGAGAGATTGAGAATCATGGCTGCATGGATTAGATTAAGCTTTTTGTTAGCCAGTATGAAGATATATGATCTTATTCTAAACATAAGTGGGAACATACACCCACGGCGGAGCAGAGTCACTTCCTGCTGTTACTGTCTCAGCTTCTAACCGACTGCAAAGTTTGGTTTGAGAATCAAACCTCAACGTTGCCTGCTATGTTAATTAAAACATGCATTCTGTATTTGGTGTCGGGATGATTTTTATGTAAAGAATCCGAGAGAACAAAGGTTTGTTTTGTGCAGTTGGATGCTAGTGTGTGTTGCTCCTGCTCTGCCGGATAACTGTGAAGCGCCTGCCTGCCTTCCCAAGGTAATAGTTGTTGTTGGCTTCTCCCTGCTAACATGTAAACAAAGGAGAACCTCCCAAACCCTACCCGGTGTGCCTCGCAGCCAGTAGGATTTGAGCTCCCTGCTGGATAGAAATGAGGGGCGTGACTCCCCTCCATGAGGAGGGGAAATGCTCTCATAACCCACAAAGCTTTGAGTCTAGAAAGGCGGCAGAGCCATAACAAAGACTTGTCTGGGTTTTTTTGTTTGTTTGTTACATTAAAATCCTAGTAAACTGTGCAGAGCATGTAAGTCACTGCTGTTATGAACGTGTCAAACGCCAATGTGTTTATATTAAAAGAATTTTGACAACATGTAACAAACACTGAACACGTCCTTAGATGTTAAGTGGAATAAGTTAACCACTGAATAGGTAGAAAACCAGGGAATTTTGATGTTGGCACGTTGTGTAAATGGTAAAAAAAAACAGAATAGAAATGGATAGACTGAAAAGAAAAGATACTTAATGTTAGAACTGGGAAATTGATTTATTTTTGCAAGTAATATTAATCTAGAATTTAATGGTAGCAACAAATTGCAAAAAAAAGCATTTTTAGTAGTGTATTACATGGCCTTTCCTTTTAACAGCACTCAGTAAATGTTTGGGAACTGAGGAGACACATTTTTGAGTGGAATTTTTTCCCCATTCTTGCCTGATGTACAGCTTAAGTTGTTCAACGGTCTCCCCTCTGCTATTTTAGACTTCATGTTGCGCCTGTTAGGACTCGGAGTAAGGAGAGGACCCGGATGCAGAGAGGAAGTTAAAAAAATAAAGCTTTTATTTTGAAACAACTTTTTACCTCCAATGCAAAAAGTTTTTCGCAAGAATAATCAACACGCGGAAAAATGATTCCGAGGATAAACAATGACCTCAAAATCACTCCACAAAAATAAGGAGGAATACTAATCTAAGGAAATTCTAACAAAAAAAATATATCAATAAGAATAAACGAAAAGCGCTCCAACAGGAGGAAAAAAACACCAAACGACCTATATATATATACACTAACTATAAATAACAAAAAAAATCTCTCAATCAATGAGGCACTAAATACGAAATTTGGAAAAACAAAAACTCACCAATTAGGTAGAAAAAACTGCTTGATCCAAAAAGGGGGAACCAGGAGAACAGGTGCAAGACAAGGAGGTATTCAAGGACATGGACATGGACGCTAGAAAGGCACGATAGACGAGACAATCTGGCACAGGACAAAAGGAGGCCTGATTTTAAATAGGATATGGGAATGATGGGAAACTGGTGGAAACAATCAGGGATCAGGGATGACGTCAGACTGGTGAAACAAGACGGTAGCATTTCAAAATAAAACACGTGAATCACAAGACAGAAAAACCAAGACAAGACTTCCCTCACCGTGGTGTGACAGCACCACACATTTTCATTAAGAGACGGGGCTGGACTACAGGCAGGCCAGTCTAGTACCCGCACTCTTTTACTATGAATCCATGCTGTTGTAACACTTGGCTTGACATTGTCTTGCCGAAATAAGCAGGGGCGTCCATGATAGCGTTGCATGGATGGCAACATATGTTGCTCCAAAACCTGTACGTACCTTTCAGCATTAATGGTGCCTTCACAGATGTGTAAGTTACCCATGCCTTGGGCACAAATACACCCCCAAAACATCACAGATGCTGGCTTTTGAACTTTGTGCCGAAAACAATCCGGATGGTTCTTTTCGTCTTTGTTGCGGAGGACGCAAAGTCCACAGTTTCCAAAAACAATTTCAAATGTGGGCTTGTCAGACCATAGGACACCTTTACAGTTTGCTTCAGTCCATCTTATATGAGCTCGGGCTCAGCAATGCTGGCGGCGTTTCTGGGTGTTGTTGATAAATGGCGTTCGCTTTCCATAGTAGAGTTTTAACTTGCACTTAGACATAGCAAGTGTTCCTGGGCCAATGTGGTGATATCCTTTACACACTGATGTCGTCTGTTGATGCAGTACCGCCTGAGGGATTGTATCGTGTATTGTACGTGGAGTGATTTCTTTAGATTCCCTGAACCTTTTGATGATATTAATGACCGTAGACAATGGGAGACAGGTCCGGACTACATGCAAGCCAGTCTACTACCCGCACTCTTTTACTATGAAGCCATGTGGCTTGGCATTGTCTTGCTGAAATAAGTATGGGGCGTCCATGATAGCGGTGCTTGGATGGCAACATGTGTTGCTCCAAAACCTGTATGTTCCTTTCAGCATTAATAGTGCCTTCACAGATTTGTAAGTTACCCATGCCTTGGGCAGTAATACACCCCGGTATCATCACAGATGCTGGCATTTGAACTTTGCACCTAGAACAATCCGGATGGTTCTTTTCGTCTTTGTTACATAGGACACAAAGTCCACAGTTTCCAAAAACAATTTGAAATGTGGACTCGTCAGACCACAAAACACATTTACAGTTAGCATCAGTCCATCTTAGGTGAGCTCGGGCCCAGCAAAGCCGGCGGCATTTCTGGGTGTTTTTGATAAATGGATTTGGTTTTGCGTAGTAGAGTTTTACGTGCACTTACCGACGTAGCAACAAACTGTAGTTACTGACAGTGGTTTTCTGAAGTGTTCTTGAGCCCATGTGGTGATATCCTTCACACACTGATGTTCGTTTTTTGATGCAGTACAGCCTGAGGGATTGAAGGTCACGGGCGTTCACTGTTGGTTTTTAGCCTTGCTGCTTGTTTGCAGTGATTTCTCCAGATTCTCTGTACCTTTTGGGGATATTACGGACCGCAGATGGTGAAATCTCTAAATTCCTTGCGATAGCTGGATGAGAAATGTTTTTCTTAAACAGTTTGCTCAGGCAGTAGTTGACAAAGTGGTGACCCTCGCCTCGTCCTTGTTTGTGAATGACTGAGCATTTCTTGGAAGCTGATTTTATACCCAATCATGGCACCCACCTGTTCCCAATTAGCCTGTTCACTTGTGGGATGTTCCAAATAAGTGTTTGATGAGCATTCCTTTGTCTTGTTTGCCACTTGTGCCAGCATTTTTGAAACATAGTTGCAGGAATCAAATTCCAAATGGGTTAATATTTGCAGAAAAATAACAAAGTTGTCCAGTTCGAAGGTTATTTGTCTTGTCTTTGCAGTCGATTCAGTTGAATATAGGTTGAAAAGGATTTGAAAATCATTGAATTCTGTTTTTATTTGCCATTTACACAACGTGACAACTTCACTGGTGTATGATAGGAAGAACTTCAGTAAAACCCAGAGCTGTCAAGTGGAATAAGTTAACCACTTTATAGATATATGACAGAAACAACTTCAAAAGCCACATTGTAAGAAGCAGATATGTTTACGTCTTATCTACATTGTAACAAGTTCCATTTTCGGTGGTTGGCCTTCACCACACCTTCCTTCTGACGTCAGCGGGACCCTTCTGTGTGGTCCACTGATGGCACAAACAAGCCAAGGAAAAAGTATGTGAGGCATATTTGGTTTGTTTCCAAATCGTGCAATTGTTCACTATAGTTCTGTTACATTTGCATGCAGTTTGTCTGTGACTGTATGGCAAGTCCCACACATGTTGGAGCCACCTGTTCCCCTCGTATGTGCACATAGGAGCACGTGTCACTCTCAGCTGTGTGTGTGTGGGGGGGGGGGGGGGGGGGGGGGGGGGCTGTAGACCAGCCGTTTGCATTGACAGGTGTGACCCCCACATAGTACCCGGTTCGTGTACGTCGTGGCCATTCGTTTTTCGTTTGAACTAGAAAAATGATTTTACAAAAGCAAATTTCCCATCCATTTTCTACCGCTTGTCACTTTTGGGGTGGCGGGGGGTGCTGGACCCTATCTCAGCTGCATTCGGGCGGAATGCGGGGTACATAATAATGCAGTATGAAGAAGAATGTTTTAATGCAGACACATATAATCATCATACTGCTGTGATTATATGCATCAAGTGCAAAATATGGAGATGTATATGGTGTATCGCGATATTACCTAAAAATATTGAGATACCGTATATAGTATGCGCCTGCCTTGAATTACTGCCGTGTCAAACTCGTTTCGCAAAATAATTAGCGCATGCTTAGCATTACCGCCGGCTCAGGATTAACGCCGGGTCAAACTCGTTTCGCAAAATATTATTTTTATTAGCGCATGTCTAGAATTTCCGCAGGGTCAAACCCGTCACGTCACGAGTCATCATTTTCGAAATGGAGGAGGGTGATTTAAATCATTTGAAATCGCATAAAGGGAAGAAAATTAAGAGCTATTCAGTAGGATTTAAAGGGGAACATTATCACAATTTCAAAAGGGTTAAAAACAATTAAAATCAGTTCCCAGTGGCTTGTTGTATTTTTTGAAGTTTTTTTCAAAATGTTACCGGTCCCGGAATATCCCTAAATAAAGCTTTAAAGTGCCTTATTTTCGCCATCTTCGAAACCACTATCCATTTCCCTGTGACGTCATACAGGGCTGCCAATACAAACAACATGGCGGTTACCACAGCAAGATATAACGACATTAGCTCAGATTCAGACTCGGATTTCAGCGGCTTAAGCGATTCAACAGATTACGCATGTATTGAAACAGATGGTCGGAGTATGGAGGCAGATAGCAAAAACGAAATTGAAGAAAAAATTGAAGCTATTGAGCGAATAGCTATTGACGCTATTCGGCCATAGCGTGGGTGTACCTAATGAAGTGGCCCACAGCATGGCTGCCTTATTAGCATCGCCGGTAAAATGTGGAGACCAAACGATCAGGACTTTCGCATCTTGTGACACTTAAATCCGTTGATTGGTAATTGTTTGTTTGGCATTAAATGTGGGTATCTAGTTTCAAATGTACATACAGCTAGGGTAAATAGCATGTTAGCATCGATTAGCGTAGCATGTTAGCATCGAGTAGCTGGGAGTCATGCCGTGACCAAATATGTCTGATTAGCACATAAGTCAACAACATCAACAAAACTCACTTTTGTGATTTCGTTGACTTAATCGTTGCAAATGCATCTGCAGGTTATCCATACATCTCTGTGCCTTGTCTGTCTTAGCATCGCCGGTCAAATGTGAAGACACTCTGGCACATTCAATGGGGGTCTGGCGGCAGATTTCTTGCCAGTGGTGCAACTTGAATCCCTCCCTGTTAGTATTGTTACACCCTCCGACAACACACCAACGAGGCATGATGTCTCCAAGGTTCCAAAAAATAGTCGAAAAAACGGAAAATAACAGAGCTGAGACCCGGTGTTTGTAATGTGAAAATTAATATGGCGGGTGTATTACCTCGGTGACGTCACGTTCTGACGTCATCGCTAAAAGACCGATAAACATTAAGGCGTTTAATTTGCCAAAATTCACCCATTTAGAGTTCGGAAATCGGTTAAGAAAATACATGGTCTTTTTTCTGCAACATCAAGGTATATATTGATGCTTGCATAGGTTTGGTGATAATGTCCAACTTATTGAATATGCTAAAAAGAACAGTAAGCAGCTATGTTTTATCAATATACCGTAGCTGCGTGTGTCAAATATGAGTCATTAAATGACTCCCGCCTCCTGGTGGTAGAGGGCGCTAGTGATCCTTCTTGCCACTACTCTGCTGCAGAAGAAGTGACAACAAGCAGCAAGAGTGAGCAGCGATCGTTTATTTTTTTCCTCTCGCTCGCACTTTTAACATGGAGGATTACATATCTAAACTAAAACAGTTTTCTAAACTGGACTTTCAATCGAAGCAGGAAGATCTCCATCGAGACAGAGAGACTTTTAAAACTGAAGAAAGACAAGTAAGACTTCTATAAACAAGTTATCGATGCTTTTGATCAGAAAGAGCTGCGCATGGACTTCATTTATAAGTAAAGGTAAGACCATAATAACGTTTTTTTTTTATTAAATGTGCTTTTCATGATGGTATTCTTACATCACACTCAAATTTATAAGCGCATGCCTAAATTTACCGCATGCCTTTGGTAAGTGCCGGAGTGAGAAGAGGTTTTAAATTAATTAGGGCCCTGGCGGCAATTCAAGGAAATACGGTATTAATAAAAGGCCGTATCGCTTAGCCCTACTTCTGATGCAGTTCTTGTTCGGGGTCCCTCACAGACGAGGAGCTGAAAAGAGACACTACGCATGTGCAATCTACGCATATGTCCAAACCTTGAACAGGGAATAGAAAAAATAGTTTTCCACTCTTTGTTTTGATTCTCATTTTTGAGTTTTAAAAACATCATTCAAATCGGATAATGGATAACGATCCGTTTTCCGTTTTCTTTCATTTTCAAACCAAAAATCGGGAAATGTGGATTTTAATGTAAAACTATATTTTTATTCCAAATGAAGAATGAGCTAAACCCCTCCAGCCCCCCTTTTCACTACCGAGCATGTGTTCACAATTTGCTTTGAATGGGTTTTTGGGTTTTAACCTTCTGAAAGCAAAAGTGCACATGACATCCATTTTATTCCATTCCATTTAGTTGTGTATGCCTGCGATAATCAATTTTGCAAGTTCATCACATTCTCATAGCGTGACTCAACGTGTTGTGTCGGCCTTTTCAAACACCCCCCCCCCATTTCCTCCTCCACTGTGCTTGACGTGTGACAGCAGTGAGGCGCAGTTTTGACTTATTTTGTTACTAAAAAAAAGCTGTAGTTTTAAACTCACTTGTTGGTGTACATGCTGTTCTTTAAATATTATCGTTGTCGTAGTAGCCATGTTGCTTAGAGCAGCCAGGACAGAAATGTGTGTGTATGTTTCCGAAAAATCCAAACATACCTTTTGAGGCAATCCGTAAAATGCGCACTGAGCTGAAATATCACTGTATATGAATATAATACAATACAATACAATAGAAAGTATTTGGTATTGATCCCTGGGGGAAATTCAGCACCCCAGTTCGCTCACAATGGACAATAAACACTTGGGTATATTTTACATGTGAATAATATAGATACAGTCTGTTACACAGCATTATTCACATGTGAATATTGCAAATACAGTCCATTATACTGCATTATTCACATGTGAATAATATAAGTACTGTCTATTATACAGCATTATTCACATGTAAATAATATAAATAGTCTATTATACAGCATTATTCGCATGTGAATAATATAAATACAGTCTTATAAAGCATTATTCACATGTGAATAATATACAGTCTACTATACAGCATTATTCACATATGAATAACATAAATGCAGTCTTCTATACAGCATTATTCACATGTGAATATTGCAAATACAGTCCATTATACAGCATTATTCACATGTGAATAATATAAGTACAGTATATTATACAGCATTATTCACATGTGAATAATATAAATAGTCTATTATAAAGCATTATTCACATGTGAATATAAATACAGTCTACTATACAGCATTATTCACATGTGAATAACATAAATACAGTCTATTATACAGCATTATTCACATGTAAATAATACAAATACAGTCCATTATACAGCATTATTCACATGTGAATAACATAACAGTCTACTATAAAGCATTATTCACATGTGAATTATATTAATACAGTCCATTATACAGCAATATTCACATGCGAATAATATAAATAAATTCCATTATACAGCATTATTCACATGTGAGTAATAAAAAATACTGTCTATTATACAGCATTATTCACATGTGAGTAGTGTGTGCGCGTGTGTGTGTGTGTGTGTGTGTTTTACAGACTGAAAAGCTTTGAATGCCAGGGTACCTGCTATCACATTTACGAAATAAAAATCAACTACAGGCTTCCCAAATGATGTGATAAATTAAGCATGATGAGTTGACTTGAAACTGTTTAATGTTGCACTTTTCATATGTAGAAGAAAAGTTTTGTCATTTTATTTAATCTGAGCAACCACTTGAGGCAGTTTAATGTGGATTAACGTGGGCAGAATTAATATAGTGTTCCCAATGTTAAAAGGATAAAGCCATTGTTTACAAATTTGGTGAATAAATTATAAAAAAAAATTATATTTTGTTGTTTTCTTACTGTACCGAAAATTAACTGAACCGTGACCTCTAAACCGAGGTACGTACCGAACCGAAATGTTTGTGTACCATTACACCCCTGGTATTTAGTTGTTCTTATGCTTTTTGAGCTCACTATGTTCAATGCTCGCTACACTGTTACAATGTCCATTTCTCAGATGACATAATTGTTGATGACTGAAGTGCTGATAGCAAACAAACCTAACCCCTAAATAATGTAAATAATTCAATGTATATACTCTGATGATTAACTTGTGTGATGACTGTATTATGCTGATAGTATGTATTTGTACCATGAATGGATTAACGTGGACCCCGACTTAAACAAGTTGAAAAACTTATTCGGGTGTTACCATTTAGTGGTCAATTGTACGGAATATGTACTGAACTGTGCAATCTACTAATACAAGTTTCAATCAATCAATCATGTAAAATTCCAAAGTGTTGCACCCACCCTAAGTTGGTTAGCCCGTGAGTTCTTACTGATTTTGCATTCTTCTATCTCCGTTGACGAGATGGACAAACTCTGCTATGACAAGTGCGATAGCTTACTCAGATCTCTTGTCTATTGGATGTGTTAATATGGATCAATTCCACCATTTTTATTCTTTCAAAGCAACGAGCCTTTGGAATAGGGTACCGTCTCTGGTTGAGTAAAACTATGTAAACAAAAGCTTTGACCAGAAACAATGGCTACCTGGCCCCGACAATGCTTTGTGAAATCACGTACCCTTTTGAGCCCTATTGTAAACTAGAAGTTTCTACTTGCATATAGTGACAATATATTATTTAGCTCTGCATCTTTGTTGTTTATTGTCATCACACTTGATCTACGTGTCACACAGTAACACTGGAATAAACTAGTAGTTTTAATGGAATATTACAAACCCTGTTTCCATATGAGTTTGGAAATTGTGTTAGATGTATATATAAACGGAATAGAATGATTTGCAAATCCTTTTCAAAAGGTTCAGAGAATCTGGAGAAATCACTCCACCTAACCAACATTGAATGACCTTCGATCCCTCAGACACACTTTATCAAAAACCGACATCAATCTCTAAAGGATATCACCGCGTGGGCTCAGGAACACAGAAAACCACTCTAACTAAATACAGTTGGTCGCTACATTTGGAAATGCAAGTTAAAGCTCTACTATGCAAAGCGAAAGCCATTTATCAACAACATCCAGAAACGCCGCCGGCTTCTCTGGGCCCGCGATCATCTAAGATGGACTGATGCAAAGTGGAAAAGTATTTTGTGGTCTGACGAGTCCACATTTCAAATTGTTTTTGGAAATATTCGACATCAAGTCATCCGGACCAAAGGGCAAGCGAACCATCCAGACTGTTATCGACGCAAAGTTCAAAAGCCAGCATCTGTGATGGTATGGGGGTGCATTAGTGCCCAAGGCATGGGTAACTTACACATCTGTGAAGGCACCATTAATGCTGGAAAAATACATACAGGTTTTGGAACAACATATGCTGCCGTCTTTTTCATGGACCCCCCCGCTTATTTCAGCAAGACAATGCTAAGCCACGTCCAGCACGTGTTATAACAGCGTGGCTTCGTAAAGAAAGAGTGCGGGTACTTTCCTGGCTCGCCTGCAGTCCAGACCTGTCTCCCATTGAAAATGTGTGGCGCATTATGAAGCGTAAAATACGATAGTAGAGACCCCGGACTGTTGAAAGACTGAAGCTCTACATAAAACAAGAATGGGAAAGAATTCCACTTTCAAAGCTTCAACAATTAGTTTCCTCAGTTCCCAAACGTTTATTAAGTGTTGTTAAAGGAAAAGGTGATGTAACACAGTGGTGAACATGCCCTTTCCTAATTACTTTGGCATGTGTTGCAACCATGAAATTCTAAGTTAATGATTATTTGCAAAAAAAAATAAAGTTTGAGTTTGAACATCAAATATTTTGTCTTTGTAGTGCATTCAACTGAATATGGGTTGAAAAGAATTTGCAAATCACTGTATTCCGTTTATATTTACATCAAACACAATTTCACAACTCATATGGAAACAGGGTTTGTACTATGATGCATGTTGTTCCATTCCATGGGCAACCAGCAGAGAGCCTAAATGATGATTCATTCTCCTTGGAATAACACCAAATACAGATCTTCAACTCGTGCCTGACAAAGACCAAAGCGCCTTGTAGTAATGTAATTCTATGGGGTGGAAAATCGGTCTGCTATCACACACGCAGATTCTAGAAATAGAACCTTAGCATACACTGGTCTGCCTCACATGATAGATACACTATCTGTGATACTATGGTGGCCTTGTGTGCTTGCATGGCTGCACATCTGTTTTATGACCCTCAAAACCCTGGTTGTAAATTCCCATAACCCAGCATCTCCCTGGTGACATCAGGGAGAGAAGTGGGTGTCCCAGGCAGACTTCAGACTCAGGAAATACAACAGAACTGTGTTGTGTGTGACTTTTTAGTTCTTAATATGGTGATTATTAAGAGACTACTCTACGGACCGTAAAGTCCAGACCCAACTACTTTGCCATGGAAATTCGTATCAATAACATTTTGTTTGCTGCGCATCTACCAGTAATAGGAGCTTCACCATGAAATGATTAACGTGGACCCCGACTTAAAGGGGAACATTATCACCGGACCTAATGTAAGTGTCAATATATACCTTGATGGTGCAGAAAAAATACCTCTTTTTTTCAACCGTTTTCCGAACTCTAAATGGGTGAATTTTGGCGAATTAAACGCCTTTCTGTTTATCGCTCTTTTTGCGATGACGTCAGAACGTGACGTCTCCGATGTAATACAGCCACCATTTTCATTTTCAACACATTACAAACACTGGGTTTCAGCTCTGTTATTTTCCATTTTTTTGACTATTTTTTGGAACCTTGGAGACATCATGCCTCGTCGGTGTGTTGTCGGAGGGTGTAACAACACTAACAGAGAGGGATTCAAGTTGCACCGAAGATGCGAAAGTGTCTGCCGCCAGACCCCCATTGAATATACCAAAGTGGCTCCAACTTTTTACCGGCGATGACAGACATGGCACAGAGATGTATGGATAACCTGCAGATGCATTTGCAACAATAAAGTCAACGAAATCACAAAGGTGAGTTTTGTTGATGTTGACTTATGCGCTAATCCGACAGATTTTGGTCGCGGCGTGATTGCCAGCTAATAGATGCTAACATGCTACGCTAATCGACGCTATCATGCTATTTACCGGCGGTGCTAAAGCAGACATGGCACGGAGATGTATGGATAACCTGCAGATGCATTTGCAACGATAACGTCAACGAAATCACAAAGGTGAGTTTTGTTGATGTTGACTGCCAGCTAATCGATGCTAACATGCTATGCTAATCGATGCTAACATGCTATTTACCGGCGGCGCTAAAGCAGACATGGCACAGAGATGTATGGATAACCTGCAGATGCTTCTGCAACTATATTACGTTTCCTTCCACCCACATTTAATGCGAAAAAAACACTTACCAATCGAAGAATTTAAGTTGCTCCAGTGTCATGAGATGCGGAAGTCCTGATCGTTTGGTCCGCACATTTTACTGGCGATGCTAACGCAGCTATTCGGCCATGCTATGGCTATGAATAGCGTCAATAGCTATTCGCTCAATAGCTTCAGTTTCTTCTTCAATACTTTCATACTCCAACCGTCCATTTCAATACATGCGTAATCTGTTGAATCGCTTAAGCCGCTAAAATCCGAGTCTGAATCCGAGCTAATGTTGCTATATCTTGCTGTGGTATTTGCCATTGTTTGTTTACATTGGTAGCGCTGTATGACGTCACAGGGAAATGGATAGTCGCATCGCAAATAGCGAAAATCAAGCAGTTTAAAGCTTTTTTTTTAGGGATATTCCGGGACCGGTAAAATTTGGAAAAAAAATTCAAAAAATACAACAAGCCACTGGGAACTGATTTTTATTGTTTTTAACCCTTTTGAAATTGTGATAATGTTTCCCTTCAAACAAGTTGAAAAACGTATTCGAGTGTTACCATTTAGTGGTCAATTGTACGGAATATGTACTGTACTGTGCAATCTACTGATAAAAGTTTCAATCAATGTATCGGTGGAAGAGGGATTAGTGCGTCTGCCCCACAATACGAAGGTCCTGAGTAGTCGTGGGTTCAATCCCAGCCTCGGGATCTTTCTGTGTGGAGTTTGCATGTCCTCCCCGTGACTGCGTCCCACTTCCAAAGACATGCACCTGGGGATAGGTTGATTGGCATATATATATATATATATATATATATATATATATATATATATATATATATATATATATATATACACACCTGGGGATAGGCCCCTCCCACCTCAAAAGACATTCACTAAATTGGCCCTAGTGTGTGAATGTTGTCTGTCTATCTGTGTTGGCCCTGCGATGAGGTGGCGACTTGTCCAGGGTGTACGCCGCCTTCCGCCCGATTGTAGCTGAGATAGGCACCAGCACCCCCCGCTACCCCAAAGGGAATAAGCGGTTTTAAAATGGATGGATCAATCAATCAAAAGCATAAAGTTCAAGCCTTTCTAGTTTGCTACTGAAGTTCATATCAATAAAGTTTATTTTATGTTTGCTGAGTCTATTAGTAAGAGACAACAGACAACACAGTTCAGGTACAACTTGTTGGCTGCCTAAATAGCCTAGACCTGTGAACTTGGAGTACAGTGTGATCTCAGAGCGTTCAATCGATCGCAACTGGACTGGTTGGTTTGTCTTAGAAGACGTTTCGCCGCTCATCCGAGTAGAACTTCATGAGTTCGTGCTCATAGACTTAGATTGGTCAGATCTGATCTAGCAGCTGGTGCCAAACCCCCAAATATTTATACTTCAAAAACCAGGAGGGTGTGCCTGGGCAAGGATGGTTTCGCCCTATCGTAGTGAGAAAAATGACCGTTTTGATGCATACGAGTAATCCTACTGTCGAAGTCAACGACAATCCTTAAGGTGTAATTTCCCCTTGTTAGCATTGTGGTATTGTGTGGCAGACTACTACCAGGCCAAAATAGACAGAATCCCCACGTAAGCATTCCATTCAGTTGTAAACAAATGTTATTCACCTTCTGTGACCAGAATGTTTCAAACTTCTGTTATTCGTTGGAGGCTGAATTGCAGAGTCTTTTAGGAATGGTAGAATGTACAGTGTTGTATGTGGGAGACGGGTGGTTAACAGTACAGTGTGGAACTATTTTGAATTAATTATGACATAGCTGTAACTATAGGGCTGGGCGATATATCGATATACTCGATATATCGCGGGTTTGTCTCTGTGCGATATAGAAAACGACCATATCGTGATATTCGAATATATGTTCTCACACAGTTGCTTTTAGCTGTGGGCATTACACTACAGGCTCTTCTCGATCTTTCTCACAGAGACTTAAAACAAGCGCACCTTCTTGCATACGTCACAGGTGCAATGTCGCACGCTCCCGCGGAGCAGACAGGTAGCGACATTGGTAACGTTAGCTGTGATGCTAACGGTGCGGTGTGAGTGGTAATACGAGAGAGAGAAGGTGCGAATCTGGTAACAAATGAAGGAAGAATTAATTCCCAAGAAAAACAGCACAGGGTCCATCGTCTGGCGGTGGTTTGGCTTCAAGCGGGAAGATGTTGAACAAATATGTGGCAAAAGCGTTGCTACAAAAAGTAGCACCACTGCTAATGTAGGATCATTTGAAAAGTCACCCGCTAGAACAGGCTTGGGCAATTATTTTGACTTGAGGGCCAAATTTAGAGAAAAAAATGTGCCTGGGGGCTGGTATATCTGATTTTTAAGAACACTAATACAAAACTTCACAATAATGTCTGACTGAATGCTAAAAACTTTATGAAGAATCGCCTTAAACGGAATGGAATTTCAAGCTTTTTTGCTGAATGAGACACCCAGAATGTACATGAAAATAAAGAATGTCTGTCTGATTTACAATATTAACTGTGAACGATAATACACTGAATATTGACAACGTATAAACGCCACACCCCCTCTCGATCGACATATTTTGCAACAAAAATGCAACAAACAGCTAAATATAAACACGAAAAAATAGACAAAAAAACCTGCATTTCAGGCTGGCCTCTGTGGAAATGCTTCAGACCCACACTGATTGGTACCTCGTCTGAGCTGCTGCGATTTAGATTACCATAGTAACTAATTAGATTACCATAGTAACTAGTATATCATGCAAAACAGCAGATTCCAACTATTGAAATACTCTGTATAGTTCAAGACTTACGGTCATTTAATAACATCAATGCACATCATAATGGCAGCTTAAAGAACCCGAAACCATTATTTTGGAATGTCCGGCGTGCCAGATTGAAAAGCTTAACGGTCCGCATGTGGCCCCCGGGCCTTAAAGGGAAACATTATCACCAAACCTATGCAATCGTCAATATATACCTTGATGTTGCAGAAAAAAGACCATGTATTATTTTAACCGATTTCTGAACTCTAAATGGGTGAATTTTGGCGAATTAAACGCCTTTCTGTTTATCGGTCTTGTAGCGATGATGTCAGAACGTGATGTCACCGAGGTAATACACCCGCCATTTTCATTTTTACATCACAAACACCGGGTCTCAGCTTTGTTATTTTCGACTATTTTTTGGAACCTTGGAGACATCATGCCTCGTTGGTGTGTTGTCGGAGGGTGTAACAACACTAACAGGAAGGGATTCAAGTTGCACCACTGGCAAGAAATCTGCCGCCAGACCCCCATTGAATGTTCCATAGTGTCTGCACATTTTACCGGCGATGCTAAGACAGACATGGCACAGAAATGTATGGATAACCTGCAGATGCATTTGCAACGATTAAGTCAACGAAATCACAAAGGTGAGTTTTGTTGATGTTGTTAACTTATGTGCTAATCAGACATTTGGTGGCAGCATGACTGCCAGCTAATCGATACTAACATGCAATGCTAATCGATGCTAACATGCTATTTACCCTGGCCGTATGTACATTTGAAACTAGATACCCACATTTAATGCGAAACAAACACTTACCAATCGACGGATTTAAGTTGCTCCAGTGTCACAAGATGCGAAAGTCCTGATCGTTTGGACCGCACATTTTACAGGCGATGCTAATAAGGCAGCCATGCTATGGGCCACTTCATTAGGTACACCCATGCTACGGCCGAAAAGCGTCAACAGCTATTCGCTCAATAGCTTCAGTTTCTTCTTCAATTTTGTTTTGGCTATCTGCCTCCATACTCCGACCATCTGTTTCAATACATGCGTAATCTGTTGAATCGCTTAAGCCGCTGAAATCCGAGTCTGAATCCGTGCTAATGTTGCTATATCTTGCTGTGGTAACCGCCATGTTGTTTGCATTGGCAGCCCTGTATGACGTCACAGGGAAATGGATAGTGGCATCGCAAATAGCGAAAATCAAGAACTTTGAAGCTTTTTTAGGGATATTCCGGGAAGTGTAAACATTTGAAAAAAACTTCGAAAAATAAAACAAGCCACTGGGAACTCATTTTTATTGTTTTTAACCCTTTTGAAATTGTGGAAACGTTCCCCTTTTAATTTTCCCAGGTCTGCGCTGGAGAATAAGGAGTGCTTGAAACTCTGCATGTCAACATCTCCGTTCGGTGCCACACCAACAAAATGCCGAAGCAACTATTTCCAGATCAACACTGTATGAAAAAAATAGTCAACAACAGAGGGAGATAACGTCCCCAGGAACCTACCACATAGCGAAGGACATACACTATTTCACTTCCTATTATGCAGCTCATTTTTTTCTTACCTAATTGACTCCTTCTGTCTTTGCATGCATTGGCAGACCGGGATTTTATCCTGCGGGTGAGTTGAAGTGCAACCTTTTCTGTATGTACACTGCACACATGTAGCCTGGATATGTTTGTGAGGGTCTGGACAGTATATGCTGCCATTGTTTTGGGGAATTCGCTCTAGTACGTCACTGCTCTTTCCCCCGCTGTGATGTGTGCACGTTGTCATTGTGGGAAGCTTTGTGAGTGGGCACTTGGGTACTTGCGATCTGTACAGGATGTGAGCTCATTGTCATCACTAGGCCCCCCCGCCCCAGGTCTCCTTCGCTTTCTGTCACACTTTATCCTACACACACATGCACCCCCCTTACAGCTGTCAATTAAAAGCCTATCTTTGAGCTTTAATTAGTGCTGCTCTTGTTTATGGCTGAATGACTGCTTCATTAACTGACGGACTGCTGGGCGCGTACCCGGATCTGTCCGTCTTGTGAAGGGTGTGTGTGAGAGAGAGTGAGAGAGAAATTAGAGTGAGAAAACAGGGTGTGGGGGTTGCTTTGGGGGCATTGATGATGCAATTTCCCCTGAGGGGGGGACCTTCCATCTGTCAGTAGACTATAGGCGAAAAAATGGAACGTACAAGACGAGTGTGTTCTATATTATTAACAATGTCAACCAGACTGAGGACCATACCCACCCCGAATGGTCTTTTACGGCTCATGTTTAAGAGACCAAACCACCTGGAAGATGCCGACCTATCTGTTTTGCAAACATATGCCTTCCTGCTTCATGCTGTGGGAAAAAAAAACATCCTGGCGTGTTGATGACAGAATGGGTGTGGTCAGCTGCAACTGACAGAGCTTACCCCAACCTGTGCAGACAGCTCTCAAAGGACGCCCTTTACTCTAACTACCCTGGAGAGGAATAAGGAGTCAGATGGTACTGCTTTGAACTGAGCAGAATTACCAGTTGAGACTAAATGTATTTATGTGTTTGAAACATCCAATGACTAGTAGTGTAAATAGCCAAACACAATCAGTTCTGGGATGCTAATTCAACCCAGACTCACATCTTAAAATGTTGACAGGAAACAATTGTGTTAGCCCAACCAGGCTCCATGAGCTTTGTGGACTTGGAGAAGGCATTCGACCGGAAGTCCTGTGGGAAGTGTTTAGAGAGTATGAGGTAGCGGACTGTCTGTGGCGATCCGCTCCCTGTATGATCAGTGTTAAAGCTTGGTCCGCATCGCCGGCAGCAAGTCGGACCTGTTTCCAGTTAGGGTTGGACTTCACCAAGGCTGCCCTTTGTCACCCATTCTGTTCATAACTTTTATGGACAGAATTTCTAGGCGCAGTTAGGGTGTTGAGGGGATCTGGTTTGGTGGCTGCAGGATTAGGTATCTGCTTTTTGCAGATGATGTGGTCCTGATGGCTTCATCCGGCCAAGTTCTTCAGCTCTCACTGGATCGGTTCGCAGCAGAGTGTGAAGCGACTGGGATGAGAATCAGCACCTCCCAGTCGGAGTCCATGGTTCTCGCCCGGGTTGGGGAGGAGATCCTGCCCCAAGTGGAGGAGTTCACGTACCTTCGAGTCTTGTTCATGAGCGAGGGAAGAGTGGATCGACAGGCGGATCGGTGCTGCGTCTTGAGTAATGCGGACGCTGTATCTATCCTTTGTGGTGAAAAAGGAGCTGAGCCGGAAGGCAAACCTCTCAATTTACCGGTCGATCTACGTTCCCATCCTCGCCTATGGTCATGAGCTTTGGGTTATGACCGAAAGGACAAGTTCACGGATACAAGTGGCCGAAATGAGCTTCCTCCGCCGGGTGGTGGGGCTCTCCCTTAGAGATAGGGTGAAAAGCTCTGTCTTCCGGGAGGAGCTCAAAGTACAGCCAAAGATCCTCCACTTGGAGAGGAGCCACCTGAATGCCTCCCGAGAGAGAGGTGTTTAGGCACGTACGACAGGTAGGAGGCCACGGAGAAGTCACAGGACACGTTGGGAAGACTGTGTCTCCCGGCTGGCCTGGGAACGCCTCGGGATCCCCCGGGAGGAGCTGGATGAAGTGGCTGGGGAGAGGGAAGTCTGGGCTTCCCTGCTTAGGCTGCTGCCCCCACGACCCGACCTCGGATAAGCGGAAGATGATGGATGGATTGATGGACAATTGTGTTCAAGCAGTTATAGTAAGTTTTAAGTGTAAAACATGACTCAAGTCCAGAGAAAGGTTCCTTCCAGCCTTTGGTGCGGCTCTATTACTCCCCCGGGGAGCTGGGGCTTAACTTCAAGCCTTTCTGTGTCTGCACTGTTCCACGGAACAGCAACACAAAAAGCTGAAGAAAAACAAAACACAGCCAATAACTGTGCAGCAGGCCTCACGCTGATGCTTTGTATGACTTGAAAGAGATTGTTTACATACATGTTTGTGTAATTCCGGAGTTTACAACTGTAGCATTCGAACTTTAGAGGTTCCGCTGGTTACTGCTATGGCTGTTCTTTTGAGTTCTCGGGATGTGAGAGATGTTTAGTAATTTGTTGCATTTCATGTCGGACAACATGATGTCATCAGTTGCTTGTAAACCACACGTCGTTCCTTTGAAGTTATTGATTCATTCACTTGTTTCCTTAGAACCTGCCACACATGCAAAGTGAAATATAATACTTGTCTTTTCATTGATTGAACACTTTCTTTAATTTGTGAAATCAGTCAAGTGCCAGCCGTGTGAATGACAAGGAAAGAGCGAAGTAAACAGTGGAAAGCACTCTTCAGCCAACTCCCCTTTCCACTTCCCGCTACCCTTGTGACTGTCTGACCCAGTTTTAGTCCTTTCATATAACTTTACTCTCCTTTTTATGCCTGAATGATTTTTATGTAGTATCAATAAGCGGTAGAAAATGGATGGATCCTGATTCTCCTGGATACTTCTCGGAGACCTGGGTCTTTTAGAGGCTCATTACAGTACATGTTTGTGTTCCCCTGTGCCCTGCCTATGATCGGAGGGTGTGTTCATTCCCAAGAGCACTGGACAAAAATGTTGTAATGGGATTCCTGGAAGAAATGTCAAGTGTTGTCCCAAAACAGTGCACTGGGAGACCACAACACCCCTATAGGTGTTGATATTGAAAATACACTCTACAGTGATGATCAGTCCTACAGTATATTTGAGATAGGTTCCAACATGCCTGCAACCCGGAATGGACTGGATTCACTGTACAAAAGCTTCCAAAAGTACTGTAAAACCTGAGAAACCGGTCATTGCGTTCCATGCAACCCGAACGATTGATCCAAACCCGCATGACTTTAGAACCAGAATCAGAATTGTTTTTATTGCCATTTCACAAACGAGGAATATTTCTTGACACAATCGTGGGACATAAAACACAGAATAGTGATAGTAATAATAAAATAATATAATCCTAACCACTGACGCCAAGTTTCATTCTGTGGTATATCTTGAAAATTGGTCTGAATAACAGTGGAACTAGGGTTGCAAAGGGGTGGAAAGTTTCCTTTAAATTTCCGGAAACTTTCAATGGAAAATTAAGCTCGGGAACTTTGGAAATTTTGACCATTTTTTGATTATTAAGTTGGACACCGTTCATCTTATTCTGTACAATAAGATGAGAAGCTTGTAAAACGCTAATACAATGCCACACACTTAGATAAATAGTCAGCTAAACAATTGGAGTAGTCTTTAAAAATATGTTACTGACGGACAAATGAATAGAAATAGACTAGATGAATAAATGAACAGTCAATCAGCATGCTTAAAAAAATATATAACCTACATTTTTGTATGACAACAGAAGGTAGAGGAAACTACACATTTTCATTTAGCATTTGCTAGTTGAACTTTGCAGATCACAAAAAAGGTCAATTCGGATCGCTAACGTTGTTAGCATTAAAGAATGGGACTTAACATAGAGAAAATTAGCATCACGGCTAACGGAGAAGTATTTTCGGTTCCTTATGACACTGTGGTGGTACATAAATCTAGCTAGCTAGAGATATTGGCCCCATAATCATTTAAGAAGATCAGGAACAGCTAGCTAGCTGGAGTGGAATTCTGCTGGAGTAGTCTACAGTCATACAGTAACAAGCATCCATCCATCCATTTTTTACCACTTAATCCTTTTGTGGGCGCAGGTGCCTATATCAGCTACCATCGGGCGGAAGGCGGGGTACAGTAACAAGCAATTAAACTTAAATACCATAGATCAAATATATTTACCCCAGTGATATCAACACTTACCTGACTGGATGAAGTCCTTGGGGTCAAATACTAGTGTGGCCTCAGTAGCCCTGCTATAGTGTGTAGCATGCTGGCAATTATCTGGGCGTGTGAGGAATGCACGGTGCAGGGTGAAATTTTACTCAAATCAGGTTGTTTTAGCTAATAATCGTGCATGTTGCAGAGCTAGCATGTTGCTTTCAATTTTTATTCACATTCATTTCCCGTTAATTCCCATGGAAAGTTTCCAACTTGGAATTTTCCCGGAATTTTGCAACCCTAATCATGCTGTAGGGAAGGGGTTTAGTAGCCCCAGAGAGGGAGTGGGAAGCAGGGGAGAACAAGGAACACAACATGTAAGCGGCATTTGCGTTTATTCATTTTAACGTGAATTCAATTATATCGATATTACGATATTTTGGGCAGCACGGTGGATCAGGGGTTAGTGCATGTGCCTCACAATACGAAGGTTCTGAGCAGTCCTGAGTTCAATCCGGGGCTCAGGATCTTTCTGTGTGGAGTTTGCATGTTCTCCGCGGTTACTCCGGCTTCCTCCCACCTCCAAAGACATGCACCTGGGGATAGGTTGATTGGCAACACTAAATGGTCCCTAGTGTGTGAATGTTATCTGTCCATCTGTGTTAGCCCTGCGATGAGGTGGCGACTTGTCTAGGGTGTATCCTGCCTTCCGCCTGAATGCAGCTGAGATAGGCTACAGTACCCCCTGCGACTTGAAAAGGGACAAAAAGTAAAAAATGGATGGATCGAAGAAAGCAATGCACATGTGATGGTGGAATGCACAGTGCAGGGTTGAAATTCAACTGAATTTGCATTAAATCAGGTTGTTTTAGCTAACCATGCTGCAAAATCTAGCATGTTGCATTCAATGTCTATTCCCATTCATTTCCCATAATTTCCATGGAAAGTTTCCAACTTTGAATATTCCCGGAATTTTGCAACGCTAAGTGGAACTCTTCAAAGTCAAAGGGTTTTACTCACAACACCGGCCAATAATCCCTGGGACATCATCTGCTAAGCTTTTTGTGTCATAATCCAATACATTTTCAGCTGCAATGGTTGCAAAAGATGATGTTTTGGAGGTGAATTTAGTAGCATCAACAACAGTTGGGCTGTTACGTAATTAAAGACATTTTTAAAAAGGTTAGGGTTTATTATGCGCATTAGCTTTGTGAGTTTCGAGCTATCCAATTTGCTATCATTAGCTAACAATTTTCATTTTATATAATTGAGTCCTGGTGAAAAACAATGATATTTAAAAAAAGAAATATGTTCTGTTAAACCACTAATAGTAACGTAAGCTGGCTGGTAATGTTTTTGTTGTGCTTTTTGGTTGGAAAAAATGTAACTTTGGGTTGTGGTCCGACATTCACATTGGTATCAGCCGATACTCAAGACTGCAATACGGTATCGGAACTGAAAACAGCTGTAAAATTAACCTGTTTTCCCACAGAAATATTCACTAATAAATCACCAAAAATGACTCTCAGGCGTGGCCACCGCTGCTGCTCACTGCTCCCCTTACCTCCCAGTGGGTGATCAAGGGTGATGGGTCAAATCCATAGAATAATTTTGTTACACCTAGAGTGTGTGACAATCATTGGTACTTTAACTTTAACTTTGACCAGGGAGTCTAAACAGTTTTTTCCAGGTAAACCACCAAAAATGACTCCCAGGCGCGGCCACTGCTGCTCCTTGCTCCCCTCCTCTCCCAGGGGGTGATTATGGGTGATGGGTCGAATGCAGAGAATAATTTCGTCACACCTAGAGTGTGTAACAATCATTGGTACTTTAACTTAGACCGAAGAGTCTAATCAGTTTTCCATGTATATCACCAAAAATAACTCCCAGGCGCGGCCACCGCTGCTGCTCACTGCTCCCTTCACCTCCCAGTGGGTGATCAAGAGTGATGGGTCAAATCCAGAGAATAATTTCGCCACACTGAGTGTGTGACAATCATTGGTACTTTAGCTTTGACTTTGACCAGAGAGTCAAATCAGTTTTCCAGATAAATCACCAAAATTGATTCCCAGGCGCGGCCACCGCTGCTGCTCACTGCTCCCCTCACCTCCCAGGAGGTGAACAAGAGTGATGGGTCAAATGCAGAGAATAATTTCGCCACACCTAGAGTGTATGTGACCGTCATTGGTACTTTAACTTTGACCAGGGAGTCTAATCAGTTTTCCAGATAAATCACCAAAAATTACTCCCAGGCGCGGCCATCACTGCTGCTCCTTGCTCCCCTCCTCTCCCAGGGGGTGATCATGGGTGATGAGTCAAATGCAGAGAATATTTTTTCCACACCTGGAGTTTGTGTGACAATCATTGGTACTTCAACTTTGACCAAAGAGTCTAATCAGTTTTTCAGGTATATCACCAAAAATGACTCCAAGGTGCGGCCACCGCTGCTGCTCACTGCTCCCCTCACCTCCCAGTGGGTGATCAAGGGTGATAGGTAAATTGCAGAGAATAATTTTGCCACACAATGTGTGTGACAATTGACTTTAACTTTGACCAGAGAGTCTAATCAGTTTTCCAGATAAATCACCAAAAAGGATTCCTAGGCGCGGCCACCGCTGCTGCTCACTGCTCCCCTCACCTCCCAGTGGGTGATCAAGGGTGATGGGTCAAATGCAGAGAATAATTTCGCCACACCTAGAGTGTATGTGACCGTCATTGGTACTTTAACTTTGACCAGGGAGTCTAATCAGTTTTCCAGATAAATCACCAAAAATGACTCCCAGGCGCGGCCATCACTCCTGCTCCTTGCTCCCCTCCTCTCCCAGGGGGTGATCATGGGTGATGGGTCAAATGCAGAGAATATTTTTTCCACACCTGGAGTGTGTGTGACAATAACTTTGACCAAAGAGTCTAATCAGTTTTTCAGGTATATCACCAAAATTGACTCCAAGGTGCGGCCACCGCTGCTGCTCACTGCTCCCCTCACCTCCCAGTGGGTGATCAAGGGTGATAGGTCAAATGCAGGGAATAATTTTGCACACAATGTGTGTGACAATTGACTATAACTTTGACCAGAGAGTCTAATCAGTTTTCCAGATAAATCACCAAAAATTATTCCTAGGCGCGGCCACCGCTACTGCTCATTGCTCCCCTCACCTCCCAGTGGGTGATCAAGGGTGATGGGTCAAATCCAGAGAATAATTTTGCCACACAATGTGTGTGACAATTGACTTTAACTTTGACCAGAGAGTCTAATCAGTTTTCCAGGTAAATCACCAAAAATAACTCCCAGGCAGGGCCACTGATGCTGCTCACTGCTCCCCTCACCTCCCAGTGGGTGATCAAGGGTGATTGGTCAAATCCAGAGTAGTATTTTTTCCACACAGTCAGTGTGTGTGACAATTGACTTTAACTTTGACCAGAGAGTCTAATCAGTTTTCCTAATCAATCACCAAAAATTATTCCTAGCCGCGGCCACCGCTGCTGCTCACTGCTCCCCTCACCTCCCAGTGGGTGATCAAGGGTGATAGGTCAAATGCAGGGAATAATTTTGCCATACAATGTGTGTGACAATTGACTTTAACTTTGACCAGAGAGTCTAATCAGTTTTCCAGATAAATCACCAAAAATGATTCCTAGGCGCGGCCACCGCTGCTGCTCATTGCTCCCCTCACCTCCCAGTGGGTGATCAAGGGTGATGGGTCAAATCCAGAGAATAATTTTGCCACACAATGTGTGTGACAATTGACTTTAACTTTGACCAGACAGTCTAATCAGTTTTCCAGATAAATCACCAAAAATAACTCCCAGGCAGGGCCACTGATGCTGCTCACTGCTCCCCTCACCTCCCAGTGGGTGATCAAGGGTGATTGGTCAAATCCAGAGAAGTATTTTTCCACACAGTCAGTGTGTGTGACAATTGACTTTAACTTTGACCAGAGAGTCTAATCAGTTTTCCTAATCAATCACCAAAAATTATTCCTAGCCGCGGCCACCGCTGCTGCTCACTGCTCCCCTCACCTCCCAGTGGGTGATCAAGGGTGATAGGTCAAATGCAGATAATAATTTTGCCATACAATGTGTGTGACAATTGACATTAACTTTGACCAGAGAGTCTAATCAGTTTTCCAGGTAAATTACCAAAAATAACTCTCAGGTGCGGCCACCGCTGCTGCTCACTGCTCCCCTCACCTCCCAGTGGGTGATCAAGGGTGATAGGTCAAATGCAGAGAATAATTTTGCCATACAATGTGTGTGACAATTGACTTTAACTTTGACCAGAGAGTCTAATCAGTTTTCCAGATAAATCACCAAAAATGATTCCTAGGCGCGGCCACCGCTGCTGCTCACTGCTCCCCTCACCTCCCAGTGGGTGATCAAGGGTGATGGGTCAAATCCAGAGAATAATTTTGCCACACAATGTGTGTGACAATTGACTTTAACTTTGACCAGAGAGTCTAATCAGTTTTCCAGATAAATCACCAAAAATAACTCCCAGGCAGGGCCACTGATGCTGCTCACTGCTCCCCTCACCTCCCAGTGGGTGATCAAGGGTGATTGGTCAAATCCAGAGAAGTATTTTTTCCACACAGTCAGTGTGTGTGACAATTGACTTTAACTTTGACCAGAGAGTCTAATCAGTTTTCCTAATCAATCACCAAAAATTATTCCTAGCCGCGGCCACCGCTGCTGCTCACTGCTCCCCTCACCTCCCAGTGGGTGATCAAGGGTGATAGGTCAAATGCAGAGAATAATTTTGCCATACAATGTGTGTGACAATTGACTTTAACTTTGACCAGAGTGTCTAATCAGTTTTCCAGGTAAATCACCAAAAATAACTCTCAGGTGCGGCCACCGCTGCTGCTCACTGCTCCCCTCACCTCCCAGGAGGTGATCAAAGGTGATGAGTCAAATCCGGAGAATAATTTCGCCACACTTTGAGTGTGTGTGACAGTCATTGGTACTTTAACTTTGACCAAGGAGTCTAATCAGTTTTCCAGGTAAATCACCAAAAATTATTCCAAGGCGCGGCCACTGCTGCTGCTCACTGCTGCTGCTCACTGCTCCCCTCCTCTCCCAGGGGGTGATCATGGGTGATTGGTTAAATGCAAAGAATAATTTTGCAGAGAATAATTTTGCCACACATCGAGTGTGTATGACAATCACTGGTACTTTAACTTAGACCAGAGACTCTGATCAGTTCTCCAGGTTGTTTATGTTCAATTATAGTTTGTTAGCAGACAAAAGAAACTGGATGAAGTCTGAAATATGTTTTTGAAAATACCTGCGGTGTTGCGGGCGCGGCGGGACTTGGTTAGCGCTCTGAGGTGGACTTTAAACAAATGGTGTCTGTATCTTCGTAACTGGAAACAGAAGCGAGGGTGAATACAATATTTAAAGCTCGCAGCGGAGAACGCGGGGCTCCAAGTTGAGCTTGCAGGGCCCCTTTGAACGCCCGATGTCACTTCCCCTCTCCCTGGGGCCACGCAGGAAGTCTGAGCACATGTGTTAAGCTAACGGACACTTCGACAACACTGCCAGTCTTTGAGACCCTGCGCCCCGCCCCAGCCCCCCCGCTGCTGGCATGAACAAAAACCACCTTTGATGTGCACAGCATGCGTGGCCCCGTTTACAGCCACAAGCTTATCTACACACATCCCTACTTACCACCGTCACACTCAGGAGATTTATCACCTTCCAGTCTTGCCAATGCTGTCTTTTTAGGATTTTTGTTTAGTTTTTAGAGATGCAATGAGAAACTAATCAATCAATGTTTATTCAAATAGCCCTGAATCACAAGTGTCTCAAAGGGCTGCACAAGCCACCACGACATCCGGCAAGGGCAAGGAAAAACTCACAACCCAGTGGGACGTCGATGTGAATGACTATGAGAAACCTTGGAGAGGACCACCCCACCCCCTCAAGGGGAGACCGAAAGCAATGGACGTCGAGCGGGTCTAACATAATATTGTGAAAGCCCAGTCCATAGTGGATCTAACATAATAGTGACAGTCCAGTCCATAGTAGATCTAACATAATAGTATGGACTGGACTCTCATTATTGTGTGAGTATCCAGTCCATAGTGGATCTAACATAATAGTATGGACTGGACTCTCACTATTATGTTAGATCCACTATGGACTGGACTCACAGTATTATGTTAGATCTACTATGGACTAGACTCTCACACTATTATGTTAGATCCACTATGGACTGGACTCTCACACTATTATGTTAGATCCACTATGGACTGGACTCTCACAATATTATGTTTGATCCACTGTGGACTGGACTCTCACAATATTATGTTCGATCCACTGTGGACTGGACTCTCACTATTATGTTAGATCTACTACGGACTGGACTCTCACTATTATGTTAGATCCACTATGGACTGGACTCTCACACTATTATGTTAGATCCACTTTGGACTGGACTCTCACTATTATGTAAGATCCACTACGGAATGGACTCTCACACTATTATTATTAGATCCACTATGGACTGGACTCTCTCACTATTATGTTAGATCCACTACGGAATGGACTCTCACACTATTATTATTAGATCCACTATGGACTGGACTCTCACACTATTATGTTAGATCCACTATGGACTGGACTCTCACTATTATGTTAGATCCACTAGGGGTGTAACGGTACGTGTATTTGTATCGAACCGTTTCGGTACGGGGGTTTCGGTTCGGCACGCGGGCGTATCGAACGAGTTCGGAAGCAGAAGTCTTCACAAGCTGCTCTGCTTTCTGCCCCTGTCTTTGCCTCATTGTCCCGCCCACACAACCATCTGATTGGTTACATACAAAGCCAATCAGCAGTGCGTATTCAGAGCGATGTAACAGCCAATCAGCAGTGCGTATTCAGACTTCAGAGCGATGTAGTCACGCCTTCAGCATTGAGCAGAGATATTCATTTAGCAGGGGAGCAGCGCACTCTACCCAAATTATTCTAAACACTTCCCAGTCACAACTATTACAAACATCACTATGAGCCCCTTGACCTTCTAGAAACTTAAACTGCAGCTCAGCTCGCTCACAGTATAGGCTTGAGATGAAGGCTAATTAGCTTTTAGCGTAACGTTAGCTCATTTTGCTGTGTGTGCGTGCGCGTGTGAGTGCGTGCGCGTGTGCGTGTGTGTGTGTGTGTGTGTGTGTTAGGGGCAGCAAAACGCTGTCTCTGTTATTTCATTGAATTCCATTGTGTTTAGGGATGAATAGTCTCTCCTATTGCAATTGTACTATTTTTCAGCTATAGTTACATGAATCATTAGTAATGTTGCAGCCTAGTTTTGAATAGCAGGGTCCCTGCTATCACATGTTGATAAAAATATAACATTTACATAATAAAAGTCAACTACAGGCTTCCCAAATGCTGTAATAAATGAAGCATGATGAGTTGACATTAAACAGTTCTAATGGAAACTGTTTAATGTTACACTTTTTATATGTAGAAAAAAGGTTTTGTCATTTTATTTAATCAAAGCAACAACTTGAGGCAGTTTAATGTGGATTAACGTGGGCAGAATTATTATAGTGTTCCCAATGTTAAAAGGATAAAGCCATTGTTTACAAATTTGGTAAATAAATGACCAAAAAATTTATATTTTGTTGTTTTCTTACTGTACCGAAAATGAACCGAACCGTGACCTCTAAACTGAGGTACGTACCAAACCAAAATTTTTGTGTACCGTTACACCCCTAAGATCCACTATGGACTGGACTCACACTATTATTTTGGATCTACTACGGACTAGACTCTCACTATTATGTTAGATCCACTATGGACCGCACTCTCACACTATTATGTTAGATCCACTATGGACTGGAATCTCACTATTATGTTGGATCCACTATGGACTGGACTCACACTATTATGTTAGATCTACTACGGACTGGACTCTCACTATTATGTTAGATCCAGTATGGACTGGACTCTCACTATTATGTTAGATCCACTATGGACCGCACTCTCACACGATTATGTTAGATCCACTATTGACTGGACTCTCACTATTATGTTAGATCCACTATGGACTGGACTCACACTATTATGTTAGATCTACTACGGACTGGACTCTCACTATTATGTTAGATCCAGTATGGACTGGACTCTCACTATTATGTTAGATCTACTATGGACTGGACTCTCACTATTATGTTAGATCCACTATGGACTGGACTCACACTATTATGTTAGATCCACTATGGTCCGCACTTTCACACTATTATGTTAGATCCACTATGGACTGGACTCTCACTATTATGTTAGATCCACTATGGACTGGACTCACACTATTATGTTAGATCTACTATGGACTGGACTCTCACTATTATGTTAGATCCACTATGGACTGGTCTCTCACTATTATGTTAGATCAACTATGGACTGGACTCTCTCTATTATGTTAGATCCACAATGGACTGGACTCTCACACTATTATGTTAGATCCACTATGGACTGGACTCTCACTATTATGTTAGATCAACTATGGACTGGACTCTCTCTATTATGTTAGATCCACTATGGACTGGACTCTCACACTATTATGTTAGATCCATTCAACGTCCATTGCACCGGTCGCCCAGAGGCGGGGGTCCCCACATCTGTGGTCACCTCCAAGGTTTCTCAATGTTTTCACAGAGTTTTTCCTTGCCCTGATGTGGGATCTGAGCCGAGGATGACGTTGTGGCTTGTGCAGCCCTTTGAGACACTTGTGATTTAGGGCTATATAAGTAAACATCGATTGATTGATTGGTTTATTGAGTGAGTG